>NC_057797.1:680488654-680604349 GCF_018294505.1 Triticum aestivum
CATGTAGGAGTACATGGTGGGTTGTTTCATTGAAGCCGACCTTAAGCACTGAGATCTGTATGTGTGATTTAAGAATCAGCTACTACCATGCATTGGGCCCGAAACCAATGGACCCTCTCGGCTTCTTATTCACCCTAGTTCTCCGTCCAGGAGTTGCAAGTAGTTTTTGGTGTTTGTAGCCTACTGGAGGCCGTGGACAGCGCTGACCGTAGGGGTGGGCTGTGATGCGGTAGGTACGTGGCCGGGTGTACCGAATACCCGTTAGGTATCTCGGGAACCCTGTTCACATCGTTCGGGGCCGTATGGGAAACCTCGGCCGGACTCCATGCGGATGGAACCTGGATAGGCGATAAACCTGGACTGGAGGCTTAGGTGGTTAGGTAGGTCGTGGCCGACACCCACGTTGGGCTTCCGCTTGAAGGTTGCCGAGTACATGTCGTGTAAACGACGGTAAGTGGTGAGAGCGTGTATGAAGAAGTACACCCCTGCAGGGTTATCATGATCTATTCGAATAGCCGCGTCCACGGTAAAGGACTACTTGGTTGCCTATACAGTTCATAGACAAGTAAATGGAAACTACTAAAAGCCTCAAGATAAGTGTGAGTGCCGAGGATGGCTCTTCCGTAGGAAGACGGAGGTGGATCCTCGGTAGTGTATTGAATTGGTGAGTAGTGGACTCGTGTGCGCAAAACCATTTCGAGTTGGAGTCTCGTAGGTTAGCCTAGCCAAGAGTCAAAGCTGGCTTGCTGCAACAACTCCACCAACCCCTCTTGATAATATGCATGTATGTAGGATCTGATGTAAGTCTTGCTGAGTACCTTTGTACTCATGTTGCTATAATTTACATTTTTACAGAAGACGCTGCAACCCCTTCTGATGGGTTCTACGTAGACGTTGACATCAATGAGTAGGCTAAGGCCCAGGTGGTGATCCTGAGCTTGTGAAGGACCTCGTAGTATAGCTAGGCTTTCCAAGCCTCTTTTATTTTACTAGTTGTCTGTACTCAGACAAGTTACTTCCGCTGCTGGTTTGTATGACTGTATGACTTGAATGCTGGGTCGTGTGACTCGTACCTTTGTGTATGTTATGTATGGCTCTCTGAGCCTTAAATAAAGTACTTGTGTCATAGAGTCATGTTGTGATGCCTTGTTGTATTTGCACATATCGAGCTTATTGTGTGTATGTTTGAAATGCTTGGTATGTGTGGGATCTGACTATCTAGTTGTTTATCCTTAGTAGCCTCTCTTACCGGGAAATGTCTCCTAGTGTTACCTCTGAGCCATGGTAGCTTGCTACTGCTCGGGAACACTTAGGCTGGCCGGCATGTGTCCTTCTTCGTTCCTGTGTCTGTCCCTTCGGGGAAATGTCACGCATTGAGTACCGGAGTCCTGTTAGCCCGCTACAGCCCGGTTTACCGGAGTCCTGCTAGCCCAGTGCTACAGCCCGGACCCACTTGCTGATGATCGACACGTTCGTTGCTGGGTCATGGATGCCTGTCCCTGTAAGTCTGTGCCACTTTGGGTTTACGACTAGTCATGTCAGCCCGGGCTCTTTATCATATGGATGCTAGCGACACTATCATATACGTGAGCCAAAAGGCGCAAACGGTCCCGGGCAAAGGTAAGGCGACACCCGTGGGGTTACCGTGCGTGAGGCCGCAAAGTGATATGAAGTGTTACAAGCTAGATCGATGTGACATCGAGTCGGGGTCCTGACAGCGTTGGCATCAGAGCCGGACTGCCTGTAGGTTCTCCAAGCCAAACCGGTCGATGTTGAGTCTAGAAATTCTTTAGTTATATGTAGGGGAATTGTTTGTGGGTTGGAACGTAAGGCTCTTTTTACTCCTTTATCTTATGACATTCTGATCTGAGTCAGTCTATTCTTCCACCGGGGGTTAAGGAATTAGGATCTATTCTCTCTATCAGGATCACGCGTTACTAATCAGTAGTACCTTATAGGGTTGATGGATACAAGCCTAGTTCAGTTCTTCTACCACGTTATGTTGTTAGGATGGATTCAGAACTTTGATATGATGATGTTGAGTGTGTATGAAATCCTTTGTCAAATGTCTCAAAATCCTTCTTGAGCATTTACAGCTGTTATGCTGCCGAAATTTTGCTAGAAATTCTAATGCCTTTGCATTATGATTGTGCTTTCAGATGGCCACTCGCGACCTTAATCAAGTGGTTCGCCTGACTCGATGCCTAGATGTACCCGGCCATACTGCCATGTTGGTCAGGGTAATGACTGAGGCTGGATACCGTTGGTATCCTGAGTACACGGTCGAAGAGCAATTCCGAGACTTTAATCAAAGCCAGTATCTCTGCACTGTCAGGATATTTCCATCTTATCCTGGGTCCACCGAGCCCCTTCACTGCTCCTATGGACTCGGGGTTACTATTTAGATGGCTGTGCAGGACGCCGCCTACTCTATGATGACCATCATGCGAGTCAGATCTGGTCTATTTCGGGACTCTGATTTCCGGTATATGCCAGGATCACTTCCGGGAGCACAAGGGTATCTCCAGGCTATCTATGCTGACCCCACCCAGGAGGATTCACGGACTCGCACCACTGCTGAGATGCTCGAGGATAAGGACCGTGAAAATCGGGCCTTGAGGTTAGAGCTCTTCAATACCCGTGCTGACCACTTGGCCACATTGACTCGGTTTGCACCGGCGGTGCAAGCTGGATATTCGGATATGCGCGATCTCTATCCTGTGAGATCTGCTTTGCCAGACGTGATGGGTTGGCGTGATGTAGGAGGCATCACCCCACCTCGCGGTCCCCGCAGGCCACCGTCTGTTGGTCCAAGACCTCATCCTAGCCCCTATGGTCCACAAGCTCCGCGAGATCGTCTGTTTCCGGATGATCATGTTGAGATTCCAGGCTATGGAGGTGACTTCTACGAGGACTACTACGGATCGGTCTGAGTTAGTGGTAGTATCACTAGTTCGTGTTAGCTGTGTCGTCTATCGTCCTGCGTGACTCATGGGATATGACCTAGTTTGTATCGCCTTCCGAAGGTGTAGAAAAATAATGTATAGGAGCTTGGAATGCCTCCGATGAGATGTAATCCTCTTTTCACCGTAATAGTACCTTGTTTGGTCTTGTACTAAACCCTGTATGGTGTGTATGACGATGGAATAAAGAAGCAGTTTCTGTATCTACCATGTCATACGGATGATCATCTTGCATTCCGAGTTATTCCTTACATTCTGTATCCTATGTCGGAATTTTATCATCCTGACTAAATCATTGTCTTGTTTACCTAGGATGGTCAACACGCGCACTAACCCTGCTCCCCAAGAGCAGGCCGAAGGCAGCGAAGTCAGGAATGCAAATCTGCCTCATCCTCCTTCCCTAGCCGAGGTTATGATGGAAGCCGAAAGAAACAAGCAGGAGACCAACCGTTTGTTGGAGCGTATTGAACAGAACACGACACACCATCAGAGGACTAACGTGGTGTCACTCAGTGATTTTATCAAGTTACATCCACCCATGTTCCACCACTCCGTCGAGCCTCTCGACGCTGATGATTGGCTTTGCAGTATTTCTCACAAACTGCGTTCCGCGCTGGTAGCGGAGGCTGACAAGGTCACCTTTGCTGCATATCATCTTGAAGGCCCCGCCAGTCTATGGTGGGAGAATTATGGAGCTATGCGCCCAGCGGGCCATGTCACTACTTGGGCTGAATTCAGCGAGGCTTTCCGTGAACATCACATTCCGGAGGGTCTCATGGACCGTAAACATGAGGAATTTTGCAGTTTCACTCAGGGCCGACTCTCTGTGGATGCTTACAGCAGGGAGTTCGGTAACCTCGCACGATATGCAACTGAGGAAGTTTCTACTGATGCCAAGAAGCAAGCAAGGTTCCATAGGGGGCTTAGTCCTGAGCTTCGCCGCAACCTCCGTCTGCATGAGTGCACATCTTTTCAGAAACTTGTTAACAAGGCCATCAGTGCTGAAACTGGTCAGACTGATTATGATGCAACACGCAAGCATGGCCGTGACATGGGTTCCTCATCCGGTGCTGGTCCTCAGAAGCGCCGCGTGTGGGTGCCCAACACCGCCCTGCCACCCAGGTTCACACCGAGGCCATCTTTCCAGGCACCTCGCCCCGTTCAACAGTCTGCACCAGCCAAGCCCTATGGGGGTCCAACCAACAATGCTCCTCCACATACCAGTTCCGTGACTTGTTTCAAGTGTGGGGAATCTGGCCACTATATGCGTGAGTGTCCCCAGACCAACCCCAACCAATCTGCTAAAGCTGTTGGCCGTGGCAAGCCGACAGGGAAAGTGTTCCACGCCAAGCCGGCCACCGCTACACGTGGCCATGTCAACTGTATCTCTGCCGAAGAAGCTCAAGAGGATCCCAACGTCGTTCTCGGTACGCTCCTTGTTAATTGCCACACGGCATTTGTTCTTTTCGATACAGGAGCCTCTCATTCATTTATATCCGAGAACTATGCTCGTCTGCATAACACCGCATTCTGTGACATGCCATCCACTATGGAAATTTCTACTCCTGGTTCTAGATGGCAGACCTCCAGGGTAAGTTATGGAAATGAAATCCAAGTCGACAGACTTGTTTTCCTTGCATCTTTGATAGCTCTCAAATTTTCAGATATTAATATCATTTTGGGTATGGACTGGATGTCAGCTCATCATGCCAAAATTGATTGCTTCTCTAGGACTGTTCAACTCACTCATCCTTCGGGGAAGATAGTCAATGTCTTGACCCGATTAGCCAAGCGACAATTATATTCTCTTAACACCAGCCCTTTGCCAGACCTTGAGGACGTTCCGGTAGTCCGTGACTTCCCGGATGTCTTCCCAGAGGAATTGCCAGGTGTTCCACCTGACAGGGATGTTGAGTTCGTAATAGACCTCATTCCAGGAACCGTTCCGATTGCTAGAAGACCCTATAAGATGGCACCACTAGAACTAGCCGAGCTTAAGAAACAACTCGATGAGTCCTTGAAAAAGGGTTTCATCCGACCTAGTTCATCTCCGTGGGCTTGCCCCGTCCTCTTCGTCAAGAAGAAGGATGGTACGGACCGGATGGTTGTAGATTACCGACCGGTCAATTTGGTCACAATCAAGAACAAATATCCGCTCCCTAGGATCAATGACCTGTATGATCAGCTCGCTGGATCCTCAGTCTTCTCCAAGATGGATTTGAGGTTGGGCTACCATCAAATCAAAATCAGAAATGGGGACATTCCTAAAACGGCCTTTGTTACTCGTTATGGCCAATACGAGTACACCGTCATGTCCTTCGGTTTAACCAACGCTCCAGCCACCTTTTCTCGGTTAATGAACTCAATCTTCATGGAGTATTTGGATAAATTCGTCGTAGTTTATCTCAATGATATACTCATCTACTCCAAGAACGAGGAAGAACATGCCGAACATCTAAGGCTAGTGTTGAAGAAACTTCGAGAGCACCGCCTTTATGCCAAGTTTTCCAAATGTGAATTTTGGTTGTCAGAAGTGACCTATCTGGGTCATGTAATAGCTGGTAAAGGTATTGCTATTAACCCTGAGCGAGTTCAAGCCGTCCTTAATTGGACTCCACCTGAATCGGTCAAGCAAGTTTGGAGTTTTCTGGGCTTAGCGAGCTATTGCCGTCGCTTTGTCGAAAACTTCTCCAAAGTTGCTAAACCTCTAACCGAACTCCTCAAGAAAGATAAGAAGTTCGAATGGACTTCACAATGTGAGCACAGCTTTCAGGAACTGAAAAGATGCCTGACTTCTGCTCCCGTACTGGTACCGCCAGACTTCTCCAAGGATTTTGTTATCTACTGCGACGCCTCGCGACAAGGACTAGGTTGCATTCTCATGCAAGATCGACACGTAATTGCTTACGCTTCACGGCAATTGCACCCACATGAGGAGAATTATCCTACTCATGATTTAGAGCTTGCAGCCATAGTCTATGCACTTAAGACCTGGCGACATTACCTCCTCGGTAACCGTTGCGAAATATTCACTGATCACCAAAGTCTGAAGTACATTTTCACCCAACCGGATTTGAATCTCAGGCAAAGACATTGGGTTGAGTTGATCACAGATTTCGACTTAGGAATAACTTACACCCCAGGGAAAGCCAACGTCATGGCTGATGCGCTAAGTCGTAAATCTTATTGTAACAACCTAATGTTACAACAAAGTCAACCGCTTCTCCATGAGGAATTTCGGAAGCTTAACCTTCACATTGTTCCTCAAGGTTTCCTTTCCACCTTGGTGGCGAAACCTACCCTTACGGACCAGATCGTCAAGGCACAGAAGGTAGATCCGGGAATCTCCCGCATCAAGAGAAACATCAAGAAAGGAATTGCGAATTGTTTCTCCATTAATGATCAAGGGGTCGTATACTTCGGGAATCGACTAGTGGTTCCCAAAGTGCGAAACCTGAGGCGATTGATCCTTAAGGAGGCTCATGAATCTCCCCTCACCATTCATCCTGGTAGTACTAAGATGTATCAGGACCTACGCCAGAGGTTCTGGTGGACTAGGATGAAGAGAGAAATTGCTCAGTATATTGCTAATTGCGACGTCTGTCGTCGTGTAAAAGCAGAGCATCAACGGCCTGCTGGCACCCTTCAACCCTTAGCTATTCCTGAATGGAAATGGGATAAAATTGGTATGGATTTCATTACCGGTTTTCCCAGGACCAAGAGAGGGAATAATGTTATTTTCGTCGTTGTCGATCGTCTTTCCAAAGTAGCCCATTTCCTACCTATTCGTGAGAGTATAACCGCTAGTCAGCTGGCAGACTTATACATCTCCCGAATAGTGTCTCTCCATGGTGTTCCTTTGGAAATTAACTCGGATCGAGGAAATATTTTCACCTCTCGATTTTGGGAAAGTTTCCAAAATGCTATGGGAACCCGTCTCTCCTTTAGCACCGCTTTCCACCCTCAGTCGAGTGGTCAAGTGGAACGCGTCAACCAGATTCTAGAAGACATGCTTCGAGCCTCTGTTATCTCATTCGGAATGGATTGGGAGAAGTGCCTTCCATTTGCCGAATTCGCTTACAACAACAGCTATCAATCTAGCTTGGGTAAAGCCCCTTTTGAAGTTCTCTATGGACGACGGTGTCGAACACCCCTTAACTGGTCAGAGACCGGGGAAAGACAATTCTTTGGCCCGGATATGATTCAGGAAGCAGAAGAACAAGTTCGCATCGTTCGTGAAAAGTTGAAAACAGCCCAATCTCGTCAAAAGAGTCAATATGACCGAAAACATAAGGCTATGACTTTCGAGGTTGACGAGAAGGCTTATCTTCGGGTTACCCCTCTGAAGGGAACCCATCGTTTCGGTATCAAAGGCAAATTGGCTCCTCGTTACATTGGACCTTTTCGCATTCTCGCCAAACGAGGAGAAGTTGCCTACCAATTGGAACTACCTCCGCACCTCTCCAGAGTCCACGATGTCTTCCACGTTTCTCAACTCAGGCGTTGCTTCTCGGATCCTATCCGTGGAGTGGACCACGAAACGCTTGATCTCCAAGATAATCTTACATATCGAGAGTACCCCATTCGTATCCTCGATCAGGCCGAGCGTACCACTCGACGTCATAATATCAAGTTTCTCAAAGTACAATGGTCGCACCATTCTGAGGATGAAGCAACTTGGGAAAGGGAGGATCGTCTTCGACTCGAGTATCCCGCCTTCTTCCCGGAGGAACCCAAATCTCGGGACGAGATTCTTTTGAGTGGGGGTGAGTTGTCACATCCTAGTTAGCCATGCATTAGAGTGCTGCATCATGTTTATTCTTTCATCAGAAACCTGAAATGGGGATGACAGAACCCCCAGTCCCCTCTGAAACCAATTAGGGTTTACTAAAAACTTTTTCAATGAACCTGAAATGCCCTTCTAAAATGCCCATCATTTTTGTCTTGGTTCAGAACCTCTGCCAAAAGTGGTGCACATTTTCCTAGGCCATCCTAGGGTTTTTGATTTAAATCATAAGTATTTGAATTTGGGCATTTAAAATTATATAAAATATTTAAATGCTCAAATAACTCCAAACTAAAATGTTTCATGTTGGAAATAATCCAATTATGGACCAGGAGTAGTTTGGTGATTTTTGGAGTTGCCTAAGTATTTTATTAAATTCAACAAAGTTGCAGAAGTATTAAAAAACAGAAAACAGAAAGAAAATAGAAAAGGCTTACCTGGCGCCCAGCACCCGGCCCACCTGCCGGCCCAGCCCAGCACCGCGCCAGCGAGCTGCTTGCCGGCCAGGCAGGCAGGCAGGTGCTCGACGGCGAGCACCGCATGGGTGCCACGCACCTGCTCGCCGCCTCGCCGCCTCCCTCGCCCGGCTAACGCCGTGAATCGGCCTCCCTCTCTCCCCCGAACCCCCCAGACACCCCCTCTCCTCTCCAGCTCCTCTCCCTCGCTCTCCCACGCCATGGCCGACGCCATCGCCGCCACCCCCTCGCCGTAGCCACGCCCTCCGTCAACCCCACGCCGTGCCGCCGTGTCCAGGAGCTTCGCCGCCGTCCACTTCATCGAGCTAGCCGAGCCCCGTGTGCTCGAGCGGCCCGAGACCACCGCACCGACCTCGCCCGAGCTCGCCGTCGCCGGAGATCCCCTTCAACGCCGTCGCCGCCTCAGCTCGTCCCCGACCCCGCCGGTGGCCTCTACGGGAGCGCTGTGAGCCTAGCTACCCCTCCGACCCTCTCTCTCTCATTCCCGAGCCGTGTAGCCACCCCACGAAGATCACACGCACGCACCGCCGCGGATCTCGTCGCCGACGTGCTCCCGGCCATCCTTCGGCCAACCCGCGGTGTCCAACGCACTCACCACGCTGCGTTGGGCCCAACCGTGCACTCCACGCACCTCACCGATCCCCCTAGCGACAAGTTCGACTTTGGCCGAACTCCGGTGGCCGCCAAAGTCGTCGCCGGCGCCAACTCCGGCCACCCCGACCCCAACGGACTCCACCAAGAGCTGCGGCTCGACCTCAGCTCCGCTCCGGTGCCCTCCGCGGCTCGTTTGGTTGCCGGAACGGCAAAAATCACTTCCGCCGCCGTGTCGGGCTCGCCGGCGGCTAAACGCCGGTGCAGCCGACCCGGGTTTGACCACGGGTGGGCCCTAGTTGACTCCCCTGAGTCAATGACAGGTGGGGCCCAGCCCTGTTAATTAAACAGGTTTAGTTTTAATTAAACTTTAATTAATTTAATCACCCTGACATGCGGGACCCACTGTCAGGTTTGACCCGGACGTGTTCCGTTGACCTGCTGACGTCACACTGACGTCAGGCTGACGCAATAATTGATTTTCTGGAATTATTCTAATATAGGAAATTCCAGAATATAATTTAAACTTCAAAAATTCATAACTTTTATTCCGTAACTCCAAATCAGACAAATTATATATGAAAAATGATCAGAAAAATCCAATCTATCCATCTGTACTATTTTCATGCATGACTAAACAAGTTAACTTGATGTTTAATGCAGAACAAGGAAAAACACTTTAAAGGGCCATGTTTGAGTTTGAAATTTGAATCTTTGATTCAAATTGGTTCAAACCCTTCTGGTCTTAGTTGCATTAGCCCAACACACTCATATTGCTATGTTTCATGCATGCATCATATTGTTGCACATTGTTTGGTAATGGTTGTATATCGGTGTTCTTGCGGCAGGATCTGCCCCCGAGGAGTACCGTGATTACCCTAACGAAGAACCGTATCAGTGCATCGAACCATCAGGCAAGCAACCAACCATTTGATCATATCGATACAATCCCATGTTCTCGCTCCTGCTCTCTTTTACTGCATTAAGACAACGCGTTTCAAACTGCTGTGTGCTACGGTAGTTGAACCCACTTCCTCTGCATGACCTGTCATTGCCACAGTAACTAGATGAAACCCACTAGCATGTGTAGGAGTTGATTGAGCCATATGTATGTGTTGTTCCTACCTTGCTATGCCTGCTATGCTTAGAGTCGTGTCAGGTCTGGTTCATCTGGGTGATGGGCTAGAGTGAAATGATTATGTCGGTAATAAGAGTGGTGTGGTGAACACGATTTGGTAAAGGTATCGATGAGAGGTCATGTAGGAGTACATGGTGGGTTGTTTCATTGAAGCCGACCTTAAGCACTGAGATCTGTATGTGTGATTTAAGAATCAGCTACTACCATGCATTGGGCCCGAAACCAATGGACCCTCTCGGCTTCTTATTCACCCTAGTTCTCCGTCCAGGAGTTGCAAGTAGTTTTTGGTGTTTGTAGCCTACTGGAGGCCGTGGACAGCGCTGACCGTAGGGGTGGGCTGTGATGCGGTAGGTACGTGGCCGGGTGTACCGAATACCCGTTAGGTATCTCGGGAACCCTGTTCACATCGTTCGGGGCCGTATGGGAAACCTCGGCCGGACTCCATGCGGATGGAACCTGGATAGGCGATAAACCTGGACTGGAGGCTTAGGTGGTTAGGTAGGTCGTGGCCGACACCCACGTTGGGCTTCCGCTTGAAGGTTGCCGAGTACATGTCGTGTAAACGACGGTAAGTGGTGAGAGCGTGTATGAAGAAGTACACCCCTGCAGGGTTATCATGATCTATTCGAATAGCCGCGTCCACGGTAAAGGACTACTTGGTTGCCTATACAGTTCATAGACAAGTAAATGGAAACTACTAAAAGCCTCAAGATAAGTGTGAGTGCCGAGGATGGCTCTTCCGTAGGAAGACGGAGGTGGATCCTCGGTAGTGTATTGAATTGGTGAGTAGTGGACTCGTGTGCGCAAAACCATTTCGAGTTGGAGTCTCGTAGGTTAGCCTAGCCAAGAGTCAAAGCTGGCTTGCTGCAACAAATCCACCAACCCCTCTTGATAATATGCATGTATGTAGGATCTGATGTAAGTCTTGCTGAGTACCTTTGTACTCATGTTGCTATAATTTACATTTTTACAGAAGACGCTGCAACCCCTTCTGATGGGTTCTACGTAGACGTTGACATCAATGAGTAGGCTAAGGCCCAGGTGGTGATCCTGAGCTTGTGAAGGACCTCGTAGTATAGCTAGGCTTTCCAAGCCTCTTTTATTTTACTAGTTGTCTGTACTCAGACAAGTTACTTCCGCTGCTGGTTTGTATGACTGTATGACTTGAATGCTGGGTCGTGTGACCCGTACCTTTGTGTATGTTATGTATGGCTCTCTGAGCCTTAAATAAAGTACTTGTGTCATAGAGTCATGTTGTGATGCCTTGTTGTATTTGCACATATCGAGCTTATTGTGTGTATGTTTGAAATGCTTGGTATGTGTGGGATCTGACTATCTAGTTGTTTATCCTTAGTAGCCTCTCTTACCGGGAAATGTCTCCTAGTGTTACCTCTGAGCCATGGTAGCTTGCTACTGCTCGGGAACACTTAGGCTGGCCGGCATGTGTCCTTCTTCGTTCCTGTGTCTGTCCCTTCGGGGAAATGTCACGCATTGAGTACCGGAGTCCTGTTAGCCCGCTACAGCCCGGTTTACCGGAGTCCTGCTAGCCCAGTGCTACAGCCCGGACCCACTTGCTGATGATCGACACGTTCGTTGCTGGGTCATGGATGCCTGTCCCTGTAAGTCTGTGCCACTTTGGGTTTACGACTAGTCATGTCAGCCCGGGCTCTTTATCATATGGATGCTAGCGACACTATCATATACGTGAGCCAAAAGGCGCAAACGGTCCCGGGCAAAGGTAAGGCGACACCCGTGGGGTTACCGTGCGTGAGGCCGCAAAGTGATATGAAGTGTTACAAGCTAGATCGATGTGACATCGAGTCGGGGTCCTGACAAGCACTTTCTCAAAACAATCATAATATGATATAACAAGATGGTATCTCGCTAGCCCTTTCTGAGACCGCAAAACATAAATGCAGAGCACCTTTAAAGACCAAGGACTGACTAGACATTGTAATTCATGGTAAAAGAGATCCAGTCAAGTCATACTCAATGTAAACTAACAGTAATGAATGCAAATGACAGTGGTGCTCTCTAACTGGTGCTTTTCAATAAGAGGATGATGACTCAGCATAAAAGTAAATAGATAGGCCCTTCACAGATGGAAGCAGGGATTTCTAGAGGTGCCAGAGCTCGGTTTGAAACAGAGGTGAATAATATTTTGAGCGGTATACTTTCATTGTCAACATAACAACCAAGAGATGGCGATATCTTCCATGCTACACACATTATAGGCGGTTCCCAAACAGAATGGTAAAGTTTAGACTCCCCCTTCCACAAACAAGCATCAATCCATGGCTTGCTCGAAACAACGAGTGCCTCCAACTAACAAGAATCCTAGGGGGAGTTTTGTTTGCAATTATTTTGATTTGATTTACATAAAGCATGGGATTGGGCATCCCGGTGACCAGCCATTTCCTCGTGAGTGAGGAGCGGAGTCCACTCCTCTTGAGAATAACCCGCCTAACATGGAAGATACAGACAACCCTAGTTGATACATGAGCTATTAGAGCATACAAAACAGGATATTTATTTGAAGGTTTAGAGTTTGGCACATACAAATTTACTTGGAACGGAAGGTAGATACCGTATATAGGCAGGTATAGTGGACTCATATGGAATAACTTTGGGGTTTAAGGGATTGGATGCACAAGCAGTATTCCCGCTTAGTATAGGTGAAGGCTAGCAAAAGACTGGGAAGCGACCAGCTAGAGAGCGACAACAGTCATGAACATGCATTAAAATTAATCAACACCGAATGCAACCATGAGTAGGATATAATCCACCATGAACATAAATATCGTGAAGGCTATGTTGATTTTGTTTCAACTACATGCGTGAACGTGCGCCAAGTCAAGTCACTTAAATCATTCACAGGAGGATACCACCCTATCATACCACATCATAACTATCTCAATAGCATGTTGGCACGCAAGCTAAACCATTATAACTCATAGCTAATCAAGCATGGCACAAAAAACTATGATCTCTAATTGTCATTGCAAACATGTTTATTCATAATAGGCCGAATCAAGAACGACGAAATAATCATATTTACAAAAACAAAAGAGGTCGAGTTCATACCAGCCTTTCTCATCTCAGTCAGTCCATCATATATCGTCATGATTGCCTTTCACTTGCATGACTGAACAATGTGAATAATAATAATAGTGTGTGTGCATTGGACTAAGCTGGAATCTGCAAGCATTCAATAAACAGGACAAGACAAGGCAATATGGGCTCTTTTGTCAAATCAACAATAATGCATATAAGAGCCACTTCAACAATTTAATTATGGTCTTCTCCTATCGACCCCCAAAGAAAAGAAAAGAAATAAAACTATTTACACGGGAAAGCTCCCAACAAGTAAAAAGAAGAACATGAAATATTTTTGGGTTTTCTTTTTAATTACTACTACAAGCATGGAAATTAAACTGATTAAAAGCTACAACTAATTTTTTTGGTTTTTCTTAAGGTTTACTAAACACACAAGAAGAAAGCATAAAAAAGGAAATAAACTAGCATGGATGATACAATGAAAAAGCATGAGCACTGACATCTAGCAATGAGTGTGTCAACATAAATGTAATGTCGGTGGGAAATACATACTCCCCCAAGCTTAGGCTTTTGGCATAAGTTGGTCTATGGCCACGGATGGCCTGGCGGATATCCATAATAGTAGTTGGGGTCATACTGCGATGCAGTGGCTATCGCCTGCTGAGCTGCAGTGTGGCGACGAGCGGCCTCCTCTCTCCTCTCGTACTCACCTGCCTCCTCTCTGGTAATAGTATATCTTCCTCTTTCCTCATAATCAAAGAAGGCAGGAGCAGGCAGAGTAATACGGACAACACGACATCTATCAAAGATTAGTCGATACTGGAGAGGTGATTCGTTCCTCTCGACAAACTGGTGGTGAACCATAGCATTAAAGTCTAGGTAAGCAGCAGGTAATTCAACATCATCTTCACATATGGCTACACCAAGAAAATTAGCTATGCAGGTTGCATAAATTCCACCAAAGAAATCTCCATTAAGTATATTTAGATGCAACCTACGTGCAACAATGGCTCCCAAATTATATGATTTGTCTCCTAACACCGTACTCCTAAGAATACTGAGGTCAGGGACACACATGTGACATGCTTCATCTTTACCATTTATGCATCCACCTATGAAGAGAGCAAAATAATGTATAGCTGGAAAGTGAATGCTCCCTATGGTAGCTTGTGTAATATCTCTAGATTCTCCTATAGTTATGCTAGCAAGAAAATCTCTAAATTCAGATTTGCGAGGATCCCTTATACTACCCCATTGTGGAAGTTTGCAAGCAGTGGTAAAATCCTCTAAGTTCATAGTGTAAGATTTATCATAAAGATCAAACAGGACAGTTGGAGAATTACGTGAAGTTGAAAATTCAAACCTCCTCACAAAGGTACTGGTGAGGTTGTGATACTGGTTGCACTTCTCTTCCTCGAAGCTCACGAGATCAGCGTTACGCAAATATGAGTTGAATTCTTCCTTAATTCCCGCTTAAAGTTCTCAGAAGGCCATTCACAAGGACGCACTGGAGCGTCTCTTGGTGGCTCGTCATCAGCATCACGCATTGCAAGCCTGGGTCCTTGCTTCCTTGAAGAACCACGTTGGAACATTTTCCTAAGCATATTTCTTCCTCTGAAAAATTCTGAAATTTTTTAGTAACTTCAAAATAAAAGTAAACCAAACTCAATAATATTGATAGCAACTACTCCTACAAGTGCCTAGAACCTATATCATGCATCAAAACTACTTGGAACCATATAAATTTGACATGCAAGCTCAAGAACAGGGTCACCTAAGCAGCAAAAATTTGCAATGAATAAAGCACTAGAACAAAGACTAATTGGACCAATGGAGGAGTCTCATACCAAGGAACAATCTCCCCAAGCAGTTTTGTGAGAGGTGCTTTGAGCAAGGAGATCGAAAATGGCACAAAAGTAAGCTGGAACTCGTGCTTGAGCTGGATATTCATGTTTGGGGGAGGAAGAAGGAGTGTATGGGTGAAAGGATAAGTGGAGGAGGGCCATCGTCGGCCCATGAGGCAGGGGGCGCGCCCTCCACCATCGTGGGCAGGTGGTTGGCCCCCTGCTGTGTTCTTTGTGCCAAATATTCTCAAATATTCTGGAAACAATAATATTTAAATTTCAGGGCATTTGCAGAAATTTTATTTTCGAGGTATTTTTATATTGCACGGATAATCAGATAACAGACAGAAAAATATTTATTTTTATTTTATTTAATATAAATAACAGAAAGTAAAAGTGGGGTACAGAAGGTTGTGCCTTCTAGTTTCATCCATCTCATGATCATCAAAAGGAATCCACTAACAAGGTTGATCAAGTCTTGTTAACAAACTCATTCCGAATAACATGGAACCGGAGAAATTTCGAATAACACTATGTGACCCCAACGGGGATATGCAACTCCCCAATAATAAGAATATCATATTTCTTCTTGATAGTAGGAAGAGGAAATTCAAAACCTCCAAATATAATCGATGGAATTTTCCCAATAGAGTTGATACTATAAACTTGAGGTTGTTTCCTCGAAGATGTACCTTATGCTCATTACCATTAACATGAAAAGTGACATTGCCTTGCAATCAATAACAGCCCCTGCAGTATTCAAAAAGGGTCTTCCAAGAATAATAGACATACTATCGTCCTCGGGAATATCAAGAATAACAAAGTCTGTTAAAATAGTAACATTTTCAACTACAACAGGCACATCCTCACAAATACCGACAGGTATAGCAGTTGATTTATCAGCCATTTGCAAAGATATTTCAGTAGGTGTCAACTTATTCAAATCAAGTCTACGATATAAAGAGAGAGGCATAACACTAACACCGGCTCCAAGATCACATAAAGCAGTTTTAACATAATTTCTTTTAATGGAGCATGGTATAGTTGGTACACCGGGATCTCCAAGTTTCTTTGGTATTCCACCCTTAAAAGTGTAATTAGCAAGCATGGTGGAAATTTCAGCTTCCGATATATTTCTTTTATTTGTAATAATATCTTTCATGTACTTAGCATAAGGATTGGTTTTGAGCATATCAGTTAATCGCATACGCAAAAAGATAGGTCTAATCATTTCAGCAAAGCGCTCAAAATCCTCATCATCCTTTTTCTTGGATGGTTTGGGAGGAAAAGGCATGGGTTTCTGAACCCATAGTTCTCTTTCTTTACCATGTTTCCTAGCAACAAAGTCTTTCTTATCATAACATTGATTCTTTGATTGTGGGTTATCATGATCAATAGCAGGTTCAATTTCTATGTCATTATCATTACTAGGTTGAGCATCATTATGAACATTATCATTAACATTATCACTAGTTTCAGGTTCATTCCCAGATTGAGTTTCAGCATCAGAAATAGAAATATCATTTGGATTCTCAGGCGTTTCAGTAATAGGTTCACTAGAAGCATGCACAGTCCTATCATTTTTCGTTTTCTTCTTTTTAGAAGAACTAGGTACATCTATACTATTTCTCTGAGAATCTTGCTCAATTCTCTTAGGGTGGCCTTCAGGATACAAAGGTTCCTGAGTCATTCTACCACCTCGAGTCATAAATCTAACATCATTATCATTATTCTTGCTATTCAATTCATTGAGCGACTCATTTTGTGCTTTAAGTACTTGTTCTACTTGAGTGGTAACCATAGAAGCATGTTTACTAATAAGTTTAAGTTCACCTTTAACATTAGCCATATAATCACCCAAGTGTTCAAGCATATTTGAATTGTATTTCAATTGTCTACCAAAATAAGCATTAAAGTCTTCTTGCTTAGCCATAAATTTATCAAACTCATCTAAGCATGGGCTAGCAAATTTAGTAAATGGGATTTCAGCTTTATCATATCTATAGAGAGAATTTACCTTTACTACTTGTGTCGGGTTATCAAGATCATGAGTTTCTTCAATAGGTAATGGATTAAGAACATATGTTTCTTTCAATAGGCGGTAAATTAAGACCATGTATTTCTTTAATAGGAGGTAAATTCTTAACATCTTCAGCTTTAATACCTTTTTCTTTCATAGATTTCTTTGCCTCTTGCATATCTTCAGGACTGAGAAATAGAATACCCCTCTTCTTCGGAGTTGGTTTAGGAATAGGCTCAGGAATTGGCTCCGGAGGTGTCCAATTATTTTCATTTGTCAACATATTATTCAATAGAATTTCAGGTTCATCCATTGTTCTTTCCCTGAAAATAGAAACAGCACAACTATCCAGGTAATCTCTGGAGGCATCGCTTAGTCCATTATAAAAGATATCAAGTATTTCATTTTTCTTAAGAGGATGATCAGGCAAAGCATTAAGTAATTGGAGAAGCCTCCCCCAAGCTTGTGGGAGACTCTCTTCTTCAATTTGCACAAAATTATATATATATCCCTTAAAGCAGCTTGTTTCTTATGAGCAGGGAAATATTTAGCAGAGAAGTAATAAATCATATCCTGGGGACTACGCACACAACCAGGATCAAGAGAATTAAACCATGTCTTAGCATCACCCTTTAATGAGAACGGAAATATTTTAAGGATATAAAAGTAGCGAGTTCTCTCATCTTTAGTGAACAGGGTAGCTATATCATTCAATTTAGTAAGATGTGCCACAACAGTTTCAGATTCATAACCATGAAAAGGATCATATTCAACCAAAGTAATTATATCAGGATCAACAGAGAATTCATAATCCTTATCAGTAACAAAGATAGGTGAAGTAGCAAAAGCAGGGTCAGGTTTCATTCTAGCATTTAGAGATTGCTTAGTCCATTTAGCTAATAACCTTTTGAGTTCATTTCTATTTTTGCAAGCTAAAATAGCTAAAGAAGCTTCTTGATCAAAAACATAACCCTTAGGAATAACAAGTGACTTCATCATCACTTTCATCAGTATCATCAGATTCAATATTTTCAATTTCTATAGCCCTAGCAAGTTGTTCATCAAGAAAATCACTAAGTGGCATAGTAGTATCAGGCATAAAGGTAGTTTCATCATAAGTATCATGCATAGCAGAAGTGACATCATCAATAACATGCGACATATCAGAACGAATAGCAGAAGCAGGTGTAGGTGTCGCAAGCATACTCAAAACAAAAGGTGAATCAAGTGCAGAGCTAGATGGCAGTTCCTTACCTCCCCTCGTAGTTGAGCGATAGATCTTGGTTTTTGGATCTCTCAAGTTCTTCATAATGATAAGCAGATATATATCCCAAGTGACTCAAAGAATAGAGTTATGCTCCCCGGCAACGACACCAGAAAATAGTCTTGATAACCCACAAGTATAGGGGATCGCAACAGTTTTCGAGGGTAAAGTATTCAACCCAAATTTATTGATTCGACACAAGGGGAGCCAAAGAATACTCTCAAGTATTAGCAGCTGAGTTGTCAATTGAACAACACCTGGAAACTTAGTATCTGCAGCAAAGTATTTAGTAGCAAAATAATATGATAGTGGTAGTAACGGTAACAAAAGGTAACAGTAGTAAAAGTAATGTTTTTGGTATTTTGTACTGATGATAGCAATAGCAACGGAAAAGTAAATAAGCGAAGAACAATATATGGAAAGTGAAGGAAATATGCCCTAGAGGCAATAATAAAGTTATTATTTATTTCCTTATATCATGATAAATGTTTATTATTCATGCTAGAATTGTATTAACCGGAAACATAATACATGTGTGAATACATAGACAAACTTAGTGTCACTAGTATGCCTCTACTTGACTAGCTCGTTAATCAAAGATGGTTATGTTTCCTAACCATGAACAAGGTGTTTTTATTTGATTAACGAGGTCACATCATTAGTTGAATGATCTGATTGACATGACCCATTCCATTAGCTTAGCACCCGATCGTTTAGTATGTTGCTATTGCTTTCTTCATGACTTATACATGTTCCTATGACTATGAGATTATGCAACTCTCGTTTGTCGGAGGAACACTTTGTGTGCTACCAAACGTCACAACGTAACTGGGTGATTATAAAGGAGCTCTACAGGTGTCTCCAATGGTAGATGTTGGGTATCGTATTTCGAGAATAGGATTTGTCACTCCGATTGTCGGAGAGGTATCTCTGGGCCCTCTCGGTAATGCACATCACATAAGCCTTGCAAGCATTGCAACTAATGAGTTAGTTGTGGGATGATGTATTACGAAACGAGTAAAGAGACTTGCCAGTAACGAGATTGAACTAGGTATTGGATACCGACGATCGAATCTCGGGCAAGTAACATATCGATGACAAAGGGAACAACGTATGTTGTTATGCGGTCTGACCGATAAAGATCTTCGTAGAATATGTAGGAGCCAATATGGGCATCTAGGTCCCACTATTGGTTATTCACCGGAGACGTGTCTCGGTCATGTCTACATTGTTCTCGAACCGTAGGGTCCGCACGCTTAACGTTACGATGACAGTTATTATGAGTTTATGCATTTTGATGTACTGAAGATTGTTCGGAGTCCCGGATGTGATCATGGACATGACGAGGAGTCTCGAAATGGTCGAGACATAAATATTGATATATTGGAAGCCTATGTTTGGATATCGGAAGTGTTCCGGGTGAAATCGGGATTTTACCGGAGTACCGGGAGGTTACCGGAACCCCCCGGGAACTATATGGGCCTTAGTGGGCTTTAGTGTAAAGGAGAAAGGGGCAGCCCAAGGTGGCCGCGCGCCTCCCCCTCCCCTAGTCCTATTAGGACAAGGAGAGGTGGACGGCCCCCTCTCTCTCTCTTCCCCCCCCCCCTCGAGGAATCCTATTCCAACTAGGATTGGGGGAGAATCCTACTCCCAGAGAGAGTAGGACTCCCTTGGCGCGCCCTCCTTGGCCGGCCACCCCCTCCCCCTTGGCTCCTTTATATACGGAGGCAGGGGGCACCCTAGGACACACAAGTTGATCCTTGAGATCGTTCCTTAGCCGTGTGCGGTGCCCCCTGCCACCATATTCCACCTCGATCATATTGACGCGGTGCTTAGGCGAAGCCCTGCGATAGTAGAACATCAAGATCATCACCACACTGTCGTGCTGACGGAACTCCTCCCCGATGCTTTGCTGGATCGGAGCCCGGGGATCGTCATCGAATTGTACGTGTGCCAAGAACTCAGAGGTGCCGGAGTAACGGTGCTTGGACCGGTCGGATCGGGAAGACGTACGACTACTTCCTCTACGTTGCGTCAATGCTTCCGCAGTCGGTCTGCGTAGGTACGTAGACAACACTCTCCCCTCTCGTTGCTATGCATCACCATGATCTTGCGTGTGCGTAGGAAAAATTTTGAAATTACTGCGTTCCCCAACAGTGGCATCCGAGCCTAGGTTTTATATGTTGATGTTATATGCACGAGTAGAACACAAGTGAGTTGTGGGCGATATAAGTCATACTGCCTACCAGCATGTCATACTTTGGTTCAGCAGTATTGTTGGACGAGACAACCCGGACCAACATTACGCGTACGCTTACGCGAGACCGGTTCCCCCGACGTGCTTTGCACATAGGTGGCTTGCGGGCGACTGTCTCTCCAACTTTAGTTGAACCGGGTATGGCTATGCCCGGTCCTTGCGAAGGTTAAAACGGAGTCTATTTGACAAATTATCGTTGTGGTTTTGATGCGTAGGTGAGATTGGTTCTTGCTTAAGCCCGTAGCAGCCACGTAAAACTTGCAACAACAAAGTAGAGGACGTCTAACTTGTTTTTGCAGGGCATGTTGTGATGTGATATGGTCAAGGCATGATGATGAATTTTATTGTATGAGATGATCATGTTTTGTAACCGAGTTATCGGCAACTAGCAGGAGCCATATAGTTGTCGCTTTATTGTATGCAATGCAATCGCGATGTAATGCTTTACTTTATCACTAAGCGGTAGCGATAGTCGTAGAAGCATAAGATTGGCGAGACGACAACGATGCTACGATGGAAGATCAAGGTGCCGCGCCGGTGACGATGGTGATCATGACGGTGCTTCGGAGATGGAGATCACAGGCACAAGATGATGATGGCCATATCATATCACTTATATTGATTGCATGTGATGTTTATCTTTTATGCATCTTATCTTGCTTTGATTGACGGTAGCATTATAAGATGATCTCCCACTAAATTATCAAGAAGTGTTCTCCCTGAGTATGCACCGTTGCCAAAGTTCGTCGTGCCCAGACACCACGTGATGATCGGGTGAGATAAGCTCTACGTCCATCTACAACGGGTGCAAGCCAGTTTTTGCACACGCAGAATACTCAGGTTAAACTTGACGAGCCTAGCATATGCAGATATGGCCTCGGAATACGGAGACCGAAAGGTCAAGCGTGAATCATATAGTAGATATGATCAACATAACGATGTTCACCATTGAAAACTACTCCATCTCACGTGATGATCGGTTATGGTTTAGTTGATTTGGATCACGTGATCACTTAGAGGATTAGAGGGATGTCTATCTAAGTGGGAGTTCTTAAGTAATTTGATTAATTGAACTTAAACTTATCATGAACTTAGTACCTGATAGTATCTTGCTTGTTTATGTTGATCGTAGATAGATGGCTCGTGCTGTTGTTCCGTTGAATTTTAATGCGTTCCTTGAGAAAGCAAAGTTGAAAGATGATGGTAGCAATTACACGGACTGGGTCCGTAACTTGAGGATTATCCTCATTGATGCTCAGAAGAATTACGTCCTGGAAGCACCGCTAGGTGCCAGGCCTGCTGCTGGAGCAACACCAGATGTTATGAACGTCTGGCAGAGCAAAGCTGATGACTACTCGATAGTTTAGTGTGCCATGCTTTACGGCTTAGAATCGGGACTTCAACGACGTTTTGAACGTCATGGAGCATATGAGATGTTCCAGGAGTTGAAGTTAATATTTCAAGCAAATGCCCGGATTGAGAGATATGAAGTCTCCAATAAGTTCTATAGCTGCAAGATGGAGGAGAACAGTTCTGTCAGTGAGCATATACTCAAAATGTCTGGGTATAATAATCACTTGATTCAGATGGGAGTTAATCTTCCAGATGATTGCGTCATTGACAGAATTCTCCAATCACTGCCACCAAGCTACAAGAGCTTCGTGATGAACTATAATATGCAAGGGATGAATAAGACTATTCCCGAGCTCTTCGCAATGCTGAAAGCTGCGGAGGTAGAAATCAAGAAGGAGCATCAAGTGTTGATGGTTAACAAGACCACTAGTTTCAAGAAAAAGGGCAAAGGGAAGAAGAAGGGGAACTTCAAGAAGAACGGCAAGCAAGTTGCTGCTCAGGAGAAGAAACCCAAGTCTGGACCTAAGCCTGAAACTGAGTGCTTCTACTGCAAGCAGACTGGTCACTAGAAGCGGAATTGCCCCAAGTATTTGGCGGATAAGAAGGATGGCAAGGTGAACAAAGGTATATGTGATATACATGTTATTGATGTGTACCTTACTAGAGCTCGCAGTAGCACCTGGGTATTTGATGCTGGTTCTGTTGCTAATATTTGCAACTCGAAACAGGGACTACGGATTAAGCGAACACTAGCAAAGGACGAGGTGGCGATGCGCGTGGGAAATGGTTCCAAAGTCGATGTGATCGCGGTCGGCACGCTACCTCTACATCTACCTTCGGGGTTAGTATTAGACCTAAATAATTGTTATTTGGTGCCTGCGTTGAGCATGAACATTATATCTGGATCTTGTTTGATGCGAGATGGTTATTCATTTAAATCAGAGAATAATGGTTGTTCTATTTATATGAGTAATATCTTTTATGGTCATGCACCTTTGAAGAGTGGTCTATTTTTGATGAATCTCGATAGTAGTAATGCACATATCCATAATGTTGAAGCCAAAAGATGCAGAGTTGATAATGATAGTGCAACTTATTTGTGGCACTGCCGTTTAGGTCATATCGGTATAAAGCGCATGAAGAAACTCCATACTGATGGACTTTTGGAACCACTTGATTATGAATCACTTGGTACTTGCGAACCGTGCCTCATGGGCAAGATGACTAAAACACCATTCTCCGGTACTATGGATAGAGCAACAGATTTGTTGGAAATCATACATACAGATGTATGTGGTCCGATGAATATTGAGGCTCGTGACGGATATCGTTATTTTCTCACCTTCACAGATGACTTAAGCAGATATGGGTATATCTACTTAATGAAACATAAGTCTGAAACATTTGGAAAGTTCAAAGAATTTCAGAGTGAAGTTGAAAATCATCGTAACAAGAAAATAAAGTTTCTACGATCTGATCGTGGAGGAGAATATTTGAGTTACGAGTTTGGTGTACATTTGAAAAATTGTGGAATAGTTTCGCAACTCACGCCACCTGGAACACCACAGCGTAATGGTGTTTCCGAACGTCGTAATCGTACTTTACTAGATATGGTGCGATCTATGATGTCTCTTACTGATTTACCGCTATCGTTTTGGGGTTATGCTTTAGAGACGGCCGCATTCACGTTAAATAGGGCACCATCAAAATCCGTTGAGACAACGCCTTATGAACTATGGTTTGGCAAGAAACCAAAGTTGTCGTTTCTTAAAGTTTGGGGCTGCGATGCTTATGTGAAAAAGCTTCAACCTGAAAAGCTCGAACCCAAATCGGAGAAATGTGTCTTCATAGGATACCCAAAGGAGACTGTTGGGTACACCTTCTATCACAGATCCGAAGGCAAGACATTCGTTGCTAAGAATGGATCCTTTCTAGAGAAGGAGTTTCTCTCGAAAGAAGTGAGTGGGAGGAAAGTAGAACTTGACGAGGTAACTGTACCCGCTCCCTTATTGGAAAGTAGTACATCACAGAAAACTGTTTCTGCGACACCTATACCAATTAGTGAGGAAGCTAATGATGATGATCATGAAACTTCAGGACAAGATACTACTGAACCTCGTAGATCAACCAGAGCGAGATCCGCACTAGAGTGGTACGGTAATCCTGTTCTGGAAATCATGCTGCTAGATCATCATGAACCTACAAACTATGAAGAAGCGATGGTGAGCCCAGATTCCGCAAAGTGGCTTGAAGCCATGAAATCTGAGATGGGATCCATGTATGAGAACAAAGTATGGACTTTGGTTGACTTGCCCGATGATCGGCAAGCAATTGAGAATAAATGGATCTTCAAGAAGAAGACAGACGCTGATGGTAATGTTACTGTCTACAAAGCTCGACTTGTCGCAAAAGGTTTTCGACAAGTTCAAGGGATTGACTACGATGAGACCTTCTCACCCGTAGCGATGCTTAAGTCTGTCCGAATCATGTTAGCAATTGCCGCATTTTATGATTATGAAATTTGGCAGATGGATGTCAAAACTGCATTCCTGAATGGATTTCTGGAAGAAGAGTTGTATATGATGCAACCAGAAGGTTTTGTCGATCCAAAGGGAGCTAACAAAGTGTGCAAGCTCCAGCGATCCATTTATCGACTGGTGCAAGCCTCTTGGAGTTGGAATAAACGCTTTGATAGTGTGATCAAAGCATTTGGTTTTATACAGACTTTTGGAGAAGCCTGTATTTACAAGAAAGTGAGTGGGAGCTCTGTAGCATTTCTGATATTATATGTGGATGACATATTACTAATTGGAAATGATATAGAATTTCTGGATAGCATAAAGGCATACTTGAATAAGAGTTTTTCAATGAAAGACCTCGGTGAAGCTGCTTACATATTAGGCATTAAGATCTATAGAGATAGATCAAGATGCTTAATTGGACTTTCACAAAGCACATACCTTGACAAAGTTTTGAAGAAGTTCAAAATGGATCAAGCAAAGAAAGGGTTCTTGCCTGTGTTACAAGGTGTGAAGTTGAGTAAGACTCAATGCCCGACCACTGCAGAAGATAGAGAGAAAATGAAAGATGCTCCCTATGCTTCAGCCATAGGCTCTATCATGTATGCAATGCTGTGTACCAGACCTGATGTGTGCCTTGCTATAAGTTTAGCAGGGAGGTACCAAAGTAATCCAGGAGTGGATCACTGGACAGCGGTCAAGAACATCCTGAAATACCTGAAAAGGACTAAGGATATGTTTCTTGTATATGGAGGTGACAAAAAGCTCATCGTAAAAGGCTACGTTGATGCGAGCTCTGACACTGATCTGGACGATTCTAAATCGCAAACCGGATACGTGTTTACATTAAACGGTGGAGCTGTCAGTTGGTGCAGTTCTAAACAAAGCGTCGTAGCGGGATCTACATGTGAAGCAGAGTACATAGCTGCTTCGGAAGCAGCGAACGAAGGAGTCTGGATGAAGGAGTTCATATCCGATCTAGGTGTCATACCTAGTGCATCGGGTCCAATGAAAATCTTTTGTGACAATACTGGTGCAATTGCCTTGGCAAAGGAATCCAGATTTCACAAGAGGACCAAGCACATCAAGAGACGCTTCAATTCCATCCGGGATCTAGTCCAGGTGGGATACATAGAGATTTGCAAGATACATACGGATCTGAATGTTGCAGACCCGTTGACTAAGCCTCTTCCACGAGCAAAACATGATCAGCACCAAGGCTCCATGGGTGTTAGAATCATTACTGTGTAATCTAGATTATTGACTCTAGTGCAAGTGGGAGACTGAAGGAAATATGCCCTAAAGGCAATAATAAAGTTATTATTTATTTCCTTATATCATGATAAATGTTTATTATTCATGCTAGAATTGTATTAACCGGAAACATAATACATGTGTGAATACATAGACAAACTTAGTGTCACTAGTATGCCTCTACTTGACTAGCTCGTTAATCAAAGATGGTTATGTTTCCTAACCATGAACAAGGTGTTGTTATTTGATTAACGAGGTCACATCATTAGTTGAATGATCTGATTGACATGACCCATTCCATTAACTTAGCACCCGATCGTTTAGTATGTTGCTATTGCTTTCTTCATGACTTATACATATTCCTATGACTATGAGATTATGCAACTCCCGTTTGCCGGAGGAACACTTTGTGTGCTACCAAACGTCACAACGTAACTGGGTGATTATAAAGGAGCTCTACAAGTGTCTCCAATGGTAGATGTTGGGTTGGCGTATTTCGAGAATAGGATTTGTCACTCCGGTTGTCGGAGAGGTATCTCTGGGCCCTCTCGGTAATGCACATCACATAAGCCTTGCAAGCATTGCAACTAATGAGTTAGTTGCGGGATGATGTATTACGGAACGAGTAAAGAGACTTGCCAGTAGCGAGATTGAACTAGGTATTGGATACCGACGATCGAATCTCGGGCAAGTAACATATCGATGACAAAGGGAACAACGTATGTTGTTATGCGGTCTGACCGATAAAGATCTTCGTAGAATATGTAGGAGCCAATATGGGCATCCAGGTCCCGCTATTGGTTATTGACCGGAGACGTGTCTCGGTCATGTCTACATTGTTCTCGAACCATAGGGTCCGCACGCTTAACGTTACGATGACAGTTATTATGAGTTTATGCATTTTGATGTACCGAAGATTGTTCGGAGTCCTGGATGTGATCATGGACATGACGAGGAGTCTCGAAATGGTCGAGACATAAAGATTGATATATTGGAAGCCTATGTTTGGATATCGGAAGTGTTCCGGGTGAAATCGGGATTTTACCGGAGTAACGGGAGGTTACCGGAACCCCCCAGGAACTATATGGGCCTTAGTGGGCTTTAGTGGAAAGGAGAAAGGGGCAGCCCAAGGTGGCCGCGCGCCTCCCCCTCCCCTAGTCCTATTAGGACAAGGAGAGGTGGCCGGCCCCCTCTCTCTCTTTCCCCCCTCGAGGAATCCTATTCCAACTAGGATTGGGGGGGGGAATCCTACTCCCAGAGGGAGTAGGACTCCCTTGGTGCGCCCTCCTTAGCCGGCCGCCCCCTCCCCCTTGGCTCCTTTATATATGGAGGCAAGGGGGCACCCTAGGACACACAAGTTGATCCTTGAGATCGTTCCTTAGCCGTGTGCGGTGCCCCCTGCCACCATATTCCACCTCGATCATATTGTAGCGGTGCTTAGGCGAAGCCCTGCGGCAGTAGAACATCAAGATCGTCACCACGCCGTCGTGCTGACGGAACTCCTCCCCGACGCTTTGCTGGATCGGAGCCCGGGGATCGTCATCGAGCTGTACGTGTGCCAAGAACTCGGAGGTGCCGGAGTAACGGTGCTTGAATCGGTCGGATCGGGAGGACGTACGACTACTTCCTCTATGTTGCGTCAACGCTTCCGCAGTCGGTCTGCAGTGGGTACGTAGACAACCACTCTCCCCTCTCGTTGCTATGCATCACCATGATCTTGCGTGTGCGTAGGAAAATTTTTGAAATTACTGCGTTCCCCAACAGAAAGTACAATGAGTATGGTGATGCGAGCGATTTCATGTAACAGTCACTAATATCACAGATACTAGTTCATGTCTGTAATGTAGGCGGATCTGATTATGTCAACGGCTTATGAAGATTCTGACATTTTTGTTCTCGTGGACGGGGTACTCAATGTTTCCTCCTTGGCAACAAAGCTTAACAATAGATTGAATCTCAATATGCATGTTCTTGCTTCGTTAACGATCTCACATAATAGGACTATCTTGCATAGGATCAAGAACACTCACATATTGATGAAACATAATAGGTTCAGATCTGAAATCATGGCACTCGGGCCCTAGTGACAAGCATTAAGCATAGCAAAGTCATAGCAACATCAATCTCAGAACATAGTGGACACTAGGATCAAACCCTAACAAAACTAACTCAATTACATGATAGATCCCATCCAACCCATCACCGTCCAGCAAGCCTACGATGGAATTACTCACACACGGCGGTGAGCATCATGAAATTGGTGATGGAGGATGGTTGATAATGACGATGGCGACGGATTCCCCTCTCCGGAGCCCCAAACGGACTCCAGATTAGCCCTCCCGAGAGGTTTAGGCTTGGCGGCAGCTCCGTATCGTAAAACGTGATGAT
This sequence comes from Triticum aestivum, assembly GCF_018294505.1. Classification (NCBI taxonomy): domain Eukaryota; kingdom Viridiplantae; phylum Streptophyta; class Magnoliopsida; order Poales; family Poaceae; genus Triticum; species Triticum aestivum. Next base: position 680,516,565 of record NC_057797.1, read on the forward strand.
TTCTTCTCTCTGATTTTTTTTCTCCCGAACTAATATATGGAGTTGGAGTTGGAGTCGGAGAGGCAACAGGGGGCCCACGACGTAGGGGCACCCTAGGGGGCAGGCATGCCCCCCATCCTCATGGAGAGGTGGTGGGCCCTCTAGCCTTCATCTTTTACAGGTATTTTTCATATTTTCTGAAAAGTCGCTCCGTGAAGTTTCATGTCATTCCGAGAACGTTTGTTCCTGCACATAAATAACACCATGGTAATTCTGCTGAAAACAGCGTCAGTCCGGGTTAGTTCCATTCAAATCATGCAAGTTAGAGTCCAAAACAAGGGCAAAAGTGTTTGGAAAAGTAGATACGTTGGAGACGTGTCATATTATTATTTTTATGTTAATATTAAACTTTTGTCTTGAATCTTATGGATCTGAATATTCTTTCCACAATAAAGAGAATTACATGGAGAAATATGATAAGTAGCATTCCACATCAAAAATTATGTTTTTATCATTTACCTACTCGAGGACGAGCAGGAATTTAGCTTGGGGATGCTGATACGTCTCCAATGTATCTGTGTTTTGAGGTTTGTGCATTATGCTTAAGTTCAACCATGGAGTCTTCTAAATTGTACATGTGGCAGATCTGGTGGAATGTTGATGATATCCAACGGCCAGTAGTGCTCGGATTTTCCATCTCTGCACTATCGGATTAGCTTCATCCTGCGACCATCTTTCAAAGTTATTCGCACACTATATGTGCTCTTCACACCCTACCCTCAGAACTTCTAAAAAACAAAAGACGTCGCGCACATTTTATTTTAGCTCACACGTCACACACTTATACTATTACTCTTGTGGAGAACGTTCTTTGGGCATAGTATATTGTACTCTCACGAAGAGAAGCGGTGCACGCACGCACTAGTTCTCTCACACCCACTCGCGGGTACACGTAGGAGCGCATTTTTTTGAAGCTGGTACAACAAAACCACTCCACTATATATAGAAGCAGGAGCCTTAGCGCTTGCTTTACTAGGGTTCCTCTCGTTCACTCTCTCATGCTCTCCGGATCTAAGCAAGACATAGGTGGCCACGCTCTCTTTCAGCTCATGGCTGGTCACAAATCCGGCCGGACAACCTCGACCGGGGCAGGGGTGTAGGTGCATCGTTCATGTTGTCGTCGGCGGCGAGGGAGGAGACCAACGGCTGCCCGCGCGTCCCGATCAGTGGTCGTGTCGTTCTCTCCGAGAGAGCACCAGCTCGGGAGGGCCTCCGACCCCTTCTTCCTCCTTACGGTATTGTGTCCAAGATGCGGCCTCCCGACGCCGTATTTGCCACATGCTGACGACCCTCAGGTATATATTCCTTCGAAACCTGCCTTGCTCTACTGCCCCAGCTCCCCACTTGGCTTCATGTGGATATTTTTCTACTATCGTCCGCTGTCCAAAGCCGCCTAGACTTTTACTATTATTAGAGGTAAAGCTAGTTCATACAGTCGACTCTAAGAGTTGGTTCAAACAAGGAAGGAAGTGGGAAAGTTGTAGCATGAATCTAGGACTTGGTTCTAAGAGGAAACGGGGGAAAGTAGTAGATACTGGCTACCCAATCGATCTGAAAAGACGAAGAAAACATGGTGGATGGCGAAGGGTGGGGGGAAGTGGAACTATCTCTTTGTTGAAAAAAGGAAAGAAAGTGACGGGTATTGGGGGATAATGCAATTAAGAATGAGCAGGTCTAGATTTCCTGTGCTCACATAGGAAAATGTCGCCGAGGAGATAAAAAATGGGACAAATGCAGACATGTTGCCTGAGTGTTTGCCGCTCTTGGCAACCACATCTGCCTCACCACTTTATGCCCCTGATGTCCCTACGCCCATATCGCTACCGTTAATGTAAAATCACATGAAGCATTAAGCAATGCCACCTAATGTCACTATAAGTAATGGTCTAGTGTCGTCGATCAATTGAAGCAATGCCACCACCATTTTATGAAGTGCTTCCATCTTGCTTTATTTCCCATGAATTGTGTTTTTCCAGTTACACTTAAATCTCACACCACTAACATTGCTTCATCCTAGTGGAACTGCACAAATTTGATTGCACATTTACTGACCATGTGCTACTCTCATGATAGTAATACTAATGCTATTTTTCTGCATGTTAATCTAGTGGCAGTGTTGATGTGTTGTGATCCTACTTACTTAAGGACACTTTCATACTGTCAATCTAGTGCCAATTATAACACAATAGATGCTGATGTTAATCATACACCACTGCAAATATCTGTCACTGTTTAAATAACCGTATTTCGTATTTGCGTAAATAGGGATGTCTGTCTCCATGTCGTTTCGGGATGTCTGTCTCCGTATCGTTTCTATCCGCGCAATCAAAAGCACACACCTTAGTTTTAGTAGAACTGCGCAAAATGAGATGGCTATCCCTCGTTGTCGTCGTCTAACCACCCATCTTCCAGGTATTCCTACATTGGTAGTTACTAGGTAGAATGACCAACGCAATATAAAAGAAGTTGATTCGTACGTTTTACTTCCTGATTGGAGTGTAGGGACGAGCGAAAACAACTGCATCCTAGTCCAGAATGCACTTTCTACCAGTTCATCCATGGACCAAGGACTAGCTGGCATGGCTGCACGATGGTTTTTTTGGACAGGTGCACGGACAAGAGGCATTGTGGTCTGCTTATTTCTGCAAATAGTGGTGCTTAAATTTAGTGGAATACACAAGACTTTCATCCGGTCAGTACACTACATGGTTTAGTTCAGCATTCCAGCTAAGAACACAATTATAATTGGTTATTCTGGAATGAGAGAACCTAACCCTGGATGGTGGCAACAAGAAAAAACCAGAGTGAACTCCAGGAAATTTAAGCCTGCCGGGAGGCCCTTTGCTCAGAGAAGCCTTGCTTGTTTTTTCCTGATTTGTAAACCTTCTCACAACTTTGTCTTTTGTTGTGAACTAGTATATGTTTGTTATGTTCAATGAATCATTGAGATGTATAAAATTGCTTAACTTATGCTTTTCAAGTTTTTTATGAAGCCGAGTTTAATGTGAGTGTTCCACATGAACGTTGGACTAGCGTGTGAACGTTCGGAATTTACATTGTGGCCTCATTTAACTGCATGAACCACTGTAACAAGATACATAGTTGCTTATATGTCAGACAGCAGATTGTTGATTGTTAGCTGGTCGATAGCCTAGTGTTGAAGCGAGCTGAGCCAATGTGACGTGTTTTGCACAACTGCTTACAAGTGGGGTAGCACCAACAGTGTTTACAAGTACTTATGTATACGTCGACGCACAGTTCTCGAATGAGTACTCTATTTCATCAAAACACACACTGTCGTGGGTTTGTCAAGGCAGATGTCCTCGTGAAAGGACTTAGTCATGGAGCCATCGCAACGGGTTAGCTTAAAGGGGTTAAACCAAACAAGGGGACACGGGGAGTTTATACTAGTTCGGCCCCTTTGATGAAGGTAAAAGCCTACGTCTAGTTGTGATTGGTATTGCTAGAGTTTCGATGACCAGGGAGCGAATCTGCTTTGACTGGCTCTCGAGTTTTTGTCTGTTGTCCCTAAACCGCTGCCGGGTCATCCCTTTTTATACATAGGTTGACACCCGCCGGTTTACAGAGTCCCAAAGCCGGATCATAAATGTGTCCGGTTCGGTCTCTACACTTCCTATCTTACAATGCAAGTTACATAATTAGGTCGGTTTACATCTACAGGCCTTAACTCGCCTCCGGGCCTTGGGCCTTCATAAAGCGCCATCATTCTTACATCTTCATGGGCTTCTAATCTTCATAAAGCTAATCCGGCTACTCCTGGCCGGTTTACGTCTAGTAGTAATATCCCCAACATTAGGCCCCAGATTGGTTTGAACTTGTTCATGTCAATCTTCAACACTTAGAGAAATTCCTCCCTTTTCATCTTTGCATAGATCTTGTAAACCACCGTGACGTCATCCTCCAGATTTGTAGTAAACCGCCGTGACATCATCCTATTCATTAAAGCCGAAGATACCCTTTATTAATGAGCATCCAACAATCAAGGCAACAATCTCATTATCTATATGTTAGGTGGTAGGTGCGACATATGCCAACGGGTGGCTTATCATTGTGGGAACCAGTAAGACGTCGCCGGTGCCTGGAAGCGGGATGAGGCGAAGACATGCACGCCGTCGAATCTTACCCAGCTTCGGGGCTATCCGTGAAGATAACACCCCTATTGCTGCTCTGCGGGGTCTTCGCATGATCACTAGATGAACAAGTAGCTACACGATGCTCCTTGAGCTGTTTTGCGAGGAGAAGAAGTAGAGCATGGCTAGCCCTCCTCCCCTCTCTATGTGGTGTCCAGAACTAGCTTGGATCCACCCTTTGCATGGGTGTCCCGGGGGGTTTATATAGGCCTACCACCCGGGGGTGCAATGGTAATCCGGCTGGGCGTGGGGCCCAGCCGTCTGTGGCTACACTCGCCGGCTTCTGCACCGGCTGCTGGGGCCCGCCGGCTAGTGGGTCCCGCCAGCTGCCGGCTCCTTGGTCGACAGGCAGGCCCCACTGTCCAGGGCCTTGTCGGTGGCTGGTTACTGTTGCTCAATCTTGGTGACGAGGGCTTCGCCGAGGTGGGCGTGGCTACAGTGCCGCCGTCCGGCGGGTCATCGCTGTAGCCTCACCGCGTCTTATCTCCTTAATGGGGCGTCTCCTTCGAGGGAGGTGGCAAGCCGGCTGTGGAGAGCCGGCTCTGTCTTGGGCCGACTGGGGGAGGCCTGGCTGCCTTCGGGTGTCTCTCTGCCTAAAGGGGCCCACCGCCTGTGGGCCACACTGGCAGCCCGTCATGGATGACATCAGGGTCAACGTGGCAATAGTGCCGCGCCGGACGGGTCATGGCCACCCGTACGGCGCACTGTGCCAGGCGTGCTCCGGGATTCGGGGGTGGCAGGCTTTACTGTAGCCAGGCCCCGTCACATCGCCGTTATGTGGATGCAGACTTCGAGGGTACGATCCTGACCGCTTTGTGGGTGCCGGCTTCTTGGAGTCGGCCTTCTCGCGGCCGGCTTCTCAGAGCCGGCCCTCCCGCGGCTTTCTTCATGAGGGCTAAAGTCGGGTCGCCTTCCGATAGCCGGCCTGGGAGACAGCCGGCAGGGGAAGGCGGCCCCATGTCTTGGATTCTTGAGGGCCGGATCAGCTCGTAATTTTTTCAGAAGGGCCAGGGGGAGCCGGCTAGGCTACCCGTGGTCATTTACTCTGACAGTAGTCCCCAAAGTTGATCGAGCTTCGAGGCTGACAAAGGGACGAGAAGCTTGGTCAGCTTCCTATCCTGAGGGGCCGGCTTTGCTTGTGTGCGCCGCCTTCAAAAAGCCCCATTTCACATAGGCGGGAATGCGGGTCGGCCTGCGAGCTGACCGCACGCCATCCCGCGGGCCATGTGGCGAGGAAATCCTGCCAGCGCACGCGCGCGACGGGACGCCGCCGCAGGCCCGGGCCCGCCACTCCTAGGCCTCGGCCCGAGCGCGGATCTTCTGCGGCCCACGCGGACCGCTCGCCTTCCCGCGGCGGTTTTATTACGCCATTAGGGCGCAATAATCGCGGGACGTGGGGGAGTGGGCGAAGATGATCCCCACGTTCCCCCATGCCACGCCTCCTCGGCTCCGCCGCACGGGTCTATAAGTAGGGGGAGGAGGGGAGCGGCAGAGGCTCGCACGCTCTCCCTCGCTCCGCCCCTTCTCACATTCCTTCTTCTTCTTTCCGCCGCCGCAGCAACCCATTGCCGCGCCGTTCCGCCGTCGGACCTCTCGGCTCCTTTGGTCCCGCCGTAGCGGGGTCGTGCGCGTCTCCGCCGTTGCATCGTCTTGCTCCTCGCCGCGTCGCTCCCATGGCGCTGTCGAGCTCGTGGGATGGCTCCAACGTCCACGAGGACCACGTCGAGTTCCTCCGCCGGACGCGGCGCCTGCCGGGCGAGAACTTCGTGCGGGTTCGTCAAGCGCCGGTGAGGGAGATTTCGCCGGCACCAGAGGAGGGCGAGCGGGTGATCTTCCGCTCGCACTGCCTGCGCGGCTTCGGCCTCCCGGCGAGCGGATTCCTTCGAGCCTTCCTTGAATTCTACCACCTCCAGCCGCATCACCTCACACCCAATGTGGTGATGCTGTTGTCGGCTTTCGTCACCCTGTGCGAGGGCTTTCTTGGGGTTCTCCCCACGCTCGAGCTCTAGGGGGGAATTCTTCTAGAGCAAGCTCGGCACCATCGTCGCGGACGTGCCCGCCCCCTGCGGAGCCTTCATTTCCATGAGGCGGACGGGCGAGAACAATCCGTTCTCGCCCATCCCGCTGATCCAGTCGGTGAAGCTCTGGCAGAAGTCCTACTTTTACATGAAGAACGTCGCCCCGCAAGGCGACTACGTCAACCTGCCGGCTTACGTAGCCGGCCTACCGGCTAGGAGGCAACCTTCATGGAGCTACCAGGCTAGGTCGCTATCTCAGGCCGGGAACGCAGCCGTCTCCCGGCTCCGGGTGACGATCCAATCGGAGGGCCTGACTGGAGCCGACTTGGTGGCCGCCTTCATGGAGCACCGGGTACTTCCGCTCCAAGGCCGGCCTCACATGATTTGCTAGATGAGCGGCCGCTTCGACCCGTGCCGGCTGAGCACCAGGGAGATGCCTCATGCAGAGGTGTCTTACATGGTGAACTACATCTCCAACTGCAAGCTCGCCGAGGATTGGCGATACGGCAAGGAGCCGTATTCTCGCGCCAACCCTCCTCTTGCCATAAGTTTTTCTTCTTTTCTTCCTTTTTGTAGACGGCCTCGTGATAGCCGACCTTTGATCAGTTGGTTTGCCCTTAGCAGAACCCCCTTCTTCCGCTGATGGCCGGGGCCGCAGGGGTAGAGCGCCAGCTCCTCCCCGACCGCATGGTGGACGACGCCGACGACCCGGACCTGGGAGCGGCCGCCATGGAAGACGCCATCTTGGGGGAAGGCGACGAGGCAGGAGGCGCGGGGCCTGGAGCCGGCTTCGAGGACTGGCCGGACAACGACGAGGTCGAAGCCGCCCCGCACCGCCAGCCGGCACTTGATCTTCAAGGCGCGGGCCCGTCTGCCGCGCTGGCTGCCCGTGGCGGCGCGCAGAAGCGCCGGGCCGCGTCGACCTTCTTCGGCAGCCGGCCAAAAAAATCCAAGGCTTCCACGGCGGCGACCAAGCGGGATGAGGAGGCCATGAAGGCGGCCCGCTTCCGCAAGGTGATGAAACAGCCGCAGGCGATCTCGGCGTAAGTCGTCAAATGTCTTGTATATATATATATATATATCGTTGTCCTTTTCGATTGAAGCTCTTCTGAACCTTTCTTTGCTCGCCAGACAGGGCACCGCTTTCCCTTGAGCGGGGTCCTGGCGGCTCTGTAGTCGGGCCGACTGGAGGGTCTTCAGGCTCCCGCCGCGTGGATCCCCGCGCCGACCTTAGGGAGGCCACGGAGCGGAACACATGGGAGGCGCGGGAGGAGCGGGAGACGGCGGAGCGAAGGACCGCCCAGGCGGCGAAGGAGCAGGCCGATGCGGCGGCCAAGGCCCGGGCGGAGGCGGCATCGCGGAGACGGAGGCGGAGGCCTCGCACAACCAGCCTCCGATGCTCGTCGTTCCCCTCCGCGCCGTGGCCCCCGACATCCCCATGCCTCCGTCGGAGGAGGTCGACCAAGACCCGCCGGTGGTGGAGAGGAGGGAGGACCACGTGGTCTTCGTGGAGGGGGCGCCGCGGACGGCGCCGACTGGGGCGGGCTAAAGCGCCAATCAGCAGTGGCACCAGAGCAGCTGGCCGGGGGCGAGCCGGAGGCAGGGGCCGACCTCGAGGTGCAGTCAGCACTGCGCCGGCGCGCAGGGGGGGCACCTCCACACCGGAGCCGCACCGAGCTGCGGGCTCCAGCCAGACGGCAGAGGCCCTGGAGGCGGCCAGCGTCAGCACGTCCGAGTGGACTCCCAGCGGGGGGACGGGCGAGCTGAATGCGGCGGTCCAGGAGGTCCAGAACCGGCTTCAAGCCCAAGCCGCCTCGCTGCAGCGATACACCCAAGAGTTCCTCGTGACGCAGGCTGTCATCCGGGTGAGTCTTCTGGCCTTAGTTGTTTTGGTCTTTTGATTTCTTCCATGGGGGCGCGTCAGCGCACCCACTGGGTGTAGTCCCCGAGTTCCGAGTCGGCTGCTGCGCAGGCGGCTTGGAACTTACTAGGTCCTGACAACTATCTTATTCTCGCCTCTTGTCTGATCTTCGAGGAGTATTATAACCTCCGCGCTGCCGCTTTCAACTCCCAGGCTCAGGAGCTGGGCCGGAGAACCGAAGACCTGACCAGCAGCTGGAGTGTGTGCTTTGTTTCATTCATCTCCTGTGGGGGCGCGTCAGCGCACCCACTGGGTGTAGTCCCCGAGATTCGGGCCGACTGCTGAGCAGTCGGGTCGGATCTTCCTTGGCGACTTATTCCTTATTGATTTTCCTTTGTCTTCATGCTTGCAGGGGCCAATGCCGACTTGAGGGGGCAGCTCAGCAGGGCCCAGGCCGCCCTTCACGCCAAGGAAGCCGAGTACAACGCCTTGGTCCTGGAGCGTGACCGCCTGGCCAAGAAGTTGGCCGACCAGGAGGAGAGCCACAAGGCGGCCCTGAAGAAGGCGCAAGACAGCAAGGACGCCCTGAAGGCCGAGTTCGAGACCGAAGCGGTGGGCTGGGCTGAGGCGAAGCAAGCGCTGAGCGAGGGCTTCGGTCGTATCGAGGATCTGATCGACGGTAAGCCGACTTCCTCACTCCTTGCTTGCCCCTCGCCCCCTGATTTAAGTTCTGATTTGTGCTGCTTTTTGTTCTCTGTGCAGGCTACTTTCCCGGCTACTCCGTCTTCGCCACCCAAACCATCGAGGCCCATCGCGAGGCGCGCCGGCAGGCGGGGGCTAAAATCGCGCCGGATGCGAGCCGAACGCTTGAGGAGCAACTCTTGGCGGTCAAAGCCCGGCTGCAGCCGGCTCACCGTATGCTCCACCGCCTCCAGCGCGCCGGGGCGTAGGTGTTGGCCGCCCTCTGGCCAGGCGAGATGATTCCCCGCACCCCGAGTCGGACTGCCGACTGGCTGGAGGTTGCGGTTGGCTGCTTCGAAGCCTGGAAGGCATCGGCGGCCCGGCTTGGAGCTGGTCGGGCGCTGGAGTTCATTCGAGCCTGGTATCCTGGGCTGAACCTGGACCAGCTGCGCACCTGGCGGCTGGAGGCCGACGAGGAGATGGAGGAGGTGCGGCCGGCTATCGCTCAGCGTGCCTCGACGATCGCCGAGTGCACTGACATCAACGTCTTCGCTCCTAAAATAAATGACGACGGCATTGCCCAGCCGGAGGAGTGGTTCGGACTGGACCCGGCAGTGGGTGAGGACTCGGCCGAGGAGATCGCCTCCAGCGATGAAGGCGAAGACGACGAAGGAGAGGAGGGCGAAGACGTTGAGCCGGCCGGTGAAGCGGCCAGCCAGCCTCAGCCTGACCGTGCTTCCAGCAACGAGGCGTGTGCTAGCGTGCCCTCTGCGGGAGGCAGTGATCATGCCGAGGTTCGCCAGCCGGCCACTCCTCCAGCCGGCACTGCCGTCTCCACCGACCTGCCCGACTCGCCAGTCGCTCCCCTGGCTTAATCTGCCGTCCTTGCTTTTCCTGCTTGTTACCCTTTGAACAATTTTTATTAAACTTGCGCAGTTCCACCCACTGGGGGTGTATTCGGATTATGTTGAATGCTGGCCTTTTGAAGGTCTTTTGTGTAAATATGATCATGTGCGTGTTTGGTTTCCATTCGTGTATGCTTTTTATCCTTAGGCTGTTTCCTTTACCGCCTTCCCCTTTTGGGAAGGTAAGTACTCGAGCTTTCTTAGATTGAAGCGAGGCGAATGGAAGCCGGCCGGCCGGCTACTCTGATAGTCGGTCAGGGGTGGGAGAAAAACCGGATTTTGTTATATTAGTCCGTTAGTCCCTAGCCGTTTTTCGTGTGGGCGTCCTTTCCTGCCTTTAACTCTTGCTAGCCGGACAGCCGGTTCTTCGAACTGCGACTTTTGGCAAGAGAAGGCTTGGGTGTCGGCACACTACTTGTCTGGCCGCGGGTAGGACTTTTAATATAACTCTAGGCGGCCAGTCCCCGGGCCGACTAGTCGAACCCGGTGCCGGACGAAAAAAAGTGAATGTAATGACAAGGTCATAAGCATGATATTCTTCATTCATAGATAAAAGATGGGAGTCCCCGAGCTCTCCTCGGGGGGCCTATTGTCTCGTACTTAGTACAAAAGTTAGCGTGATACATACTGCATTTCAACTATAAAATCTTCGGAGGAGGTTGGCGTTCCATGGTCGTTCCGACTCCTTGTCGGAGTCGTCTCTCTTTCGTGCCTTCGGCTTCTGCGCATCGATCAGGTAGTAGGAGTCATTGCCTAAAGCTCTGCTGATGACGAAGGGGCCCTCCCAAGGGGCTGAGAGCTTGTGTTGGCCGGCTGTTCGTTGGATCATCCGGAGCACAAGATCGCCCTCTTGGAAGGATCTTGGCTTGACCTTCCGGTTGTGGTAGCGGCGCAGGACCTGCTGATAGATGGCGGACCGGCTGAGGGCTAACAGCCGACCTTCTTCCAGTAGGTCGATGCCGTCTTCTCGTGCTTCCTTGGCCTCCGCCTCCGTGTACATGGTTACCCGAGGTGAGTCGAACTCGATGTCAGTTGGGATGTCCGCCTCGGCACCATACACGAGGAAGAAAGGAGTGAAGTCGGTTGACTTGTTTGGGGTAGTGCGCAGACTCCAGAGGATGGCCGGCAGCTCATCGAGCCAACAGCTGGCTGAACGCTCCAGTGGTACGACCAGTCGGGGCTTGATGCCGGAAAGGATGAGGCCGTTGGCTCGCTCGACCTAGCCGTTTGACTGCGGGTGGGCAACGGACGCTAAGTCCAACCGGATGCCTTGCATCGCGCAGAAACGTGCCAAGGCTCCCTTGGCAAAATTCGTGCCATTGTCGGTGATGATGCTGTGTGGCACGTCGTACCGAGTTGTTATTTCTGCGATAAATGTCACGGCAGTCGGCCCATTCAGCTTCTTGATCGGCTTTGCCTCAATCCATTTGGTGAATTTGTCCACAGCGACAAGCAGATGTGTCATGCCGCCGCACGCCATCTTGAATGGGCCCACCATGTCCAGTCCCCAAACGGCGAAGGGCCAAGTGAGGGGAATGGTCTTGAGTGCTGAAGCCGGCATGTGTTGCTTGGATCTGAAGAGTTGGCACCCTTTGCAATGTTTAACTAACTCCTTGGCGTCATCCAAAGCAGTCCGCCAAAAGAAACCATGGCGGAAAGCTTTGGCGACGAGTGATCTTGAGGCTGCATGGTGGCCGCATTCTCCTTGGTGGATGTCTCTGAGGATTGCAATGCCCTTCTCTTGCTCGACGCATCACTCGAGGACTCCAGTGACACTACGCTTGACGAGCTCTCTGTTGACGATTGTGTATGCTCCGGCTCGGCGTTGGATTTGTCTTGCCTCTGTTTCGTCAGCCGGCAGATCTTGGTTTATTAGGAAGTTGAGGATGGACTGAGCCCATGATGGAGCTGCGACTTCTTCTATTGCCAACACGGCTACTGCGACCAGGGCGGGCGGGCTGGGTGGTGAAATGCTGGAGTCGGCCGCCGCCTGCTGTGTTGGTGCAGCCTCCGGGCCGACTACCGCAGTTCCCGAGCCGGGTGTGGCAGTCCCCGGGTCGGGCGTAACTACGGAAGTCCCTGAGCCGCCTGCTGATGTCCCCGGGCTGACTATCAAAGTTCCTTGGTCACCCACTTGGTTCTTCGAGCCAGACCCGGCTGTATCAGGGTCAGGCGGCACGAAGATGGAATCGGACTCTGGAGACGGCTTGATAGACGGCTTGAGGAGGCGTTGTAGAGAGACACCGGTTGGTATTGCTTGCCGAGTGGAGCCTATTCGAGCCAGGGCATCAGCTGGCTCGTTGTCGGCTCGCGGTACGTGGAGGAACTCGCATCCTTCAAAGTACCCACTGATCTGCTGAACGAGGAAGCGGTAGCTAGCCATATTTGCGTCCTTGGCATCCCAGTCGCCGGATGATTGCTGGATCACCAAGTCCGAGTCGCCATAACATAGGATCCGGCGAATGCCGAGCTCTTTGGCAAGCCGGAGCCCGTGTATGAGCGCCTCGTACTCGGCCACGTTGTTGGAGGCGGCAAAGTGAATTTGCAGCGTGTATCTGAGCTTGTCGCCTTTGGGAGAGGTGAGGATGACGCCGGCTCCCAAGCCGGTGCGCATCATGGACCCATCGAAGTGCATACGCCAATGAGTGGAGTCGGGAGCTGGCGGCAGGTACTGGGTCTCGGTCCAGTCGATGAGGAAGTTGGCCAATGCTTCGGACTTGATGGCGGTGTGAGGCTGGTAGAAAATCGTGTACGGGGCCAGCTCGATGGCCCATTTCGCCACCCGGCCGGATGCATCCCGACTGCCTATGATCTCGGCCAGCGGGGCGGTGCATACAACTGTGATGGGATGCTCTTGGAAGTAGGGCTTCAGCTTCTTGGCGGCGAAGTACACGCCGTAGCACATCTTCTGGTAGTGCAGGTAGTTCTACTTCAAGGTAGATAGCACCTCACTCAAGTAATACACCGGCCTCTGGACCGGCTGGGCTCGGCCCTCTTCTGGGCGTTGGACTACGATGACGGTGCTAACCACCCAGCTGGTTGCGGCAATGTAGAGGAGCATGGGCTCTTTCTCAGTCGGTGCCGCCAGGATAGGCGGCGTGGCCAGCATCTTCTTCAGCTCGTGAAAAGCTTGGTCGGCTTGGTCATTCCACTCGAAGTGAGTGGTCTTCTTCATGAGGCGGTAGAGGGGGAGAGCTTTCTCTCCGAGCTGGCTGATGAAGCGGTTCAGGGAGGCCAAGCATCCGATGAACTTCTGGACGTCTCGAAGTTTTGTGGGAATCGCCATTCTCTCAATGGCCTTGATCTTTACTGGGTTGCATTCGATGCCGCGTTCGGAAACCAGGAAGCCTAGGAGTTGGCCGGTTGGCACTCCGAACACGCATTTCTCGGGGTTGAGCTTGATTTGGAACCGGCATAGGTTCTCAAATGTTTCCTTGAGGTCTTCCAGCAAGGTGCCGCGCTTCTCCGTCTTCACCACAATGTCGTCTACGTAGACATGGGCATTTCTGCCGAGCTACTTGAGGAGGCATTTCTGCATGCAACGCTGAAAGGTGGCACCAGCATTTCTCAAGTCGAATGTCATAGTCAGGTAGCAGAAAGCTCCAAATGGCGTGGTGAAGGCGGTCTTCAGATGGTCTGCCGGGTCTAACTTTATCTGGTGGTATCCTGAGTAAGCATCCAAGAAACTCAATAGCTCGCATCCGGCCGTGGAGTCTATCACTTGATCAATCCTTGGCAGGGCAAAGGGATCTTTGGGGCAGGCCTTGTTGAGGCTCGTGTAGTCTATGCACATGTGCCACTTGTTGTTCTTCTTTAGCATGAGGACCGGGTTGGCGAGCCATTCTGGAAAGAAAACTTCCATAATGAAGCCGGCTGCCAGAAGCCGGGCTATCTCTTCTCCTACGATCCTTCTTTTCTCCTCCGACAGTCGGCGGAGGGGTTGTTTGACTGGTTTTGCGTCTTCTCGGACATGTAGCTTGTGCTCGGCGAATTCCTTCGGAACACCCGGCATGTCCTTGGGGGACCATGCAAAGATGTCCCGATTCTCACGGAGGAAATCGGCGAGCTCGCCTTCCTATTTGATGTTTAGGTTTGCCCCGATGACGGCGAACCTCTCTGGGTGCTCAGGGTCAAGAGGTATCTTCTTCGTCTCCTTGGCCGGCTGGAAAGATCCTTGAGCATCATACTCCTTGGGATCGGGGGACAAGGCCGACTGTTTGCCAGCCATGGCCACGACTCGGTCCAACATCTTCTTTTCTTCGGCAATCACAAGGGACTCGGCCAGCCGGCTGCTGGCTGCTGCGCACTCGGAAGATTTCTTGTAATCGCCGGCTATGGTGATGATGCCTTTGGTGCTCGGCATCTTCATCTTGAGGTAAGCATAGTGGGGAACAGCCATGAACCTGGCCAAGGCAGGTCGGCCAAGCAATGCATGGTAGGGGCTCTCCAGGTCCACCACTTCAAACCAGATCGCCTCCCGGCGGAAATGCTCCTTGTCCCCAAAGAGTACATCAATCTTGATCTTTCCAATGGGGGCGCAGGACAGGCCAGGTACGATGCCATGGAACACAGTCCGAGTAGGCATGAGTTGCTTTGTCTTGACGTTCAGCTTCTCCAGGGTGTCATGGTACATGATGTTGATGCTGCTCCCGCCGTCTATCAGCACGCGGGAGACACGGGCGGCGCGTCTGTCCGTTGCAAGGGTGGCATCCAGAACCAACGCATAAGAGCCGGGAGATGGCATCACCTCTGGGTGGTCAGCCCGGCTCCAGCTGATAGGTTTTTCTGACCAGTGCATGTGCTCGGCAGGGTTGGCAGCGACCATGTTGACCTCCTGGTGCTCTCGGTGTCTACCGCGCCGGTCTTCGGGCTGGCTTGTAAAGACCACATAGGCGGCATGCTCGTCGGGGAACTCATCATGCACGGCTCCGACTGCAGGCCGAGCGGTCGGCGGCTGCGGAGCCGGAGGCGGCGGACCGGCAGGCGGAGGCGGCGCGAGCCCTTCGCCTTTGGAGATTCAGGTGAGCCAGTGGCACTTCCGGGTTGTGTGGTTGGACGGGTTCATGCCGCTGTGGAACTTGCACGGGGCGTCGAGAGTTTGCTCGTAGGAGAAGGCCGGCTGCCAAGCCGGCTTGCCGCCCCTCTGCTTCTTGGGTGCGGGCCGCCCTTCGGGCTGCTCGTCTTCGACTATGGCCACCTGCCGACTAGTGGAGGGCGGCACGGGGCCCTTGCGCTTGTGGTTGTTCTGGCGTGGGCGTCGGCCAGAATCCCCAGCCGGCGTCTTGGGCGCCGGGTTGAGTACTTTCCCGGACGCGTCTACCCGGAGCTCGGTCTTCATTGAGGAGTCGGCGGTGGCGTGCTTGTCCGCTATGTCCAGAAGCTCGTCGAGGGTAGTCGGCTTGTCGCAGAGAAGCTTGTGCTTGAGGAGGGTGCCTTCTCGGCACCCGGCAGTGAAGTATTATATGGCTTGCACCTCGTGCACCCCTTCACAAGAGTTGCGGAGCTCGGTCCAACGCGTGAGGTAGTTGCGAGTGGACTCGGCGGGGCCTTGTACACACAAGGAGAGCTGTCTAGGCTTGGGAGCCCGCTTGTAGGTGCTGGTGAAGTTGCGGACGAAGGCTTCTGTGAAGTCTAGCCAGCTGTTGATGCTGTACGGCTTGAGGCTGTTGAGTCAGGTCCGCATTGTGCCTTGCAACATGAGGGGCATGTACTTCACGGCAACGCACCTGTTGCCGTTTGCTATGCTAACCGCCGTGGAGTAGTCGATCAACCAATCTTCCGGCTTCACGGAGCCGTTGTACTTGGGCGTGTCTCTTGGGAGCGAGAACCCTTTGGGGAAAGGCTCGTCGCGGATGCGGGGGCCGAAGCAAGGCGGACCGACATCATCTTCTTCTTCCAGCGCCAGGGATCGCGCTAGGCGGTCGATCCAATGGCGGGCGTCGTTCTCACCGACTCCTTCGCGGCGACCTAGTCGGCCGCTGAGAGTCGGATGCGCAACAGGCGGTGGGGTGGGATATCTCTCCCCACGGGGCCGAGGCAGAGGTGGGTTGCCCCGCCACTCCACGGCCCGGGGATGGCCTTCTGCGTCTCGCTCGATGGAGATTCGGGTTCGGCTTCGGCTGGCAGCCGGCTCTTTCTCGTGCCGCGCGCGGGTTTTACCCGCAGTCGGTGTCCGGGACATCACGTCGTGATCTCGGCGCGGGGGAGGGCTTTCCGTGTGGGCGTCGGCTTCGTGCCGCTGCGCGGCCGCATCAATTAGCTGCTGGATGCGTCTGGTCATGTGGGGGAGTTCTTCGGCCCCCAATCCGTCTAGCTCGTCTACGGCCGCCTGGGCGGCACGCAGGTTCTCGATGGAGTGGCGTAGACTAGGCGGTCGACTCCTAGCGTGTCGGCGACGACAGCGCCGCGCTGCCTGACAATGCCGGCCCGACTGGGCCCGCCTGGGGGTGGCGCGGTCGGCTTCGCGCCGGTGGGCCTCAAGGAGGCGTCTCATGGAAGCCAACTTTCGGCCCTCCGCGAGGAGGGCGAGGCGGCGAGCCTCCAGTGCTTCGGCGTCGGCATCGGCCGGGAGGGGGATGGTCAAGTCGTGGACCGCCGCATGCGGGGTGTCGTGGGCGCTCTCGTCAGAAGCGTCGCCGTGGCCGATGACCATCACCTCGGTGGTGACAGCATCGCAGCCATCGGCCCGGGGAAGCGGGTCATTGTAGATCGTGACGTTGGTGGGGAAAGTGTCGAGTGAGGCCGTGTCGGAGTCGACAGGCATCGGATCGGTGGAGCCAACCGACTCCAAGTCCACAGCAGGCTCGCCGGAGACGTGGAGCTGGCCGAGGAGGTTGACGAGGTGGTCGGTGCCCGCGTCAGAGGCGAGCTCGTCGGAGATGAGGGTCTTGTCAAGGAGATCGGCGAGGCCGCTCGCTGCGCAGACATTGGTGACGCCTTGCAGCGCGTCGTGGCAAGTGCCATCGGGCGTGCCGGGCTGGCTACGCTCGCTGGGGAGGAAGAGGGTTCCCGTCCAGAACAGGTCTCCGGACGACGGTGCACCTGGCCCCACGGTGGGCGCCAAATGTTGGGTGGTAGGTGCGACATATGCCAACGGGTGGCTTATCATTGTGGGAACCAGTAAGACGTCGCCGGTGCCTGGAAGCGGGATGAGGCGAAGACATGCACGCCGGCGAATCTTACCCAGCTTCGGGGCTCTCCGTGGAGATAACACCCCTACTGCTGCTCTGCGGGGTCTCCGCATGATCACTAGATGAACAAGTAGCTACACGATGCTCCTTGAGCTGTTTTGCGAGGAGAATAAGTAGAGCACGACTAGCCCTCCTCCCCTCTCTATGTGGTGTCCAGAACTAGCTTGGATCCACCCTTTGCATGGGTGTCCCGGGGGGTTTATATAGGCCTGCCCCGGGGGTGCAATGGTAATCCGGCTGGGCATGGGGCCCAGCCATCTGTGGCTACACTCACCGGCTTCTGCGCCGGCTGCTGGGGCCCGCCGGCTGGTGGATCCCGCCGGGTGCCGGCTCCTTGGTCGATAGGCAGGCCCCACTGTCCAGGGCCTTGTCGGTGGCTGGTTACTGTTTCTCAATCCTGGTGACGAGGGCTTCGCCGAGGTGGGCGTGGCTACAGTGCCGCCGTCCGGCAGGTGATCGTTGTAGCCTCACCGCATCTTGTCTCCTTAATGGGGCGTCTCCTTCGAGGGAGGTGGCAAGCCGGCTGTGGAGAGCCGGCTCTGTCTTGGGCCGACTGGGGGAGGCCTGGCCACCTTTAGGTTTCTCTCTGCCTGAAGGGGCCCACCGCCCGTGGGCCACACTGGCAGCCCGTCATGGATGACATCAGGGTCAACGTGGCAACAGTGCCGCACCGTACGGGTCATGGCCACCCATACGGCGCACTGTGCCAGGCGTGCTCCGGGATTCGGGGGTGGGAGGCTTTACTGTAGCCACGCCCCATCACATCGCTGTTATGTGGATGCAAACTTCGAGGGTACGATCCTGACCGCTTTGTGGGTGCCGGCTTCTTGGAGTCGGCCTTCTCGCGGCCGGCTTCTCGGAGCCGGCCCTCCCGCAGCTTTCTTCATGAGGGCTAAAGTCGGGTCGCCTTCCGATAGCCGGCCTGGGAGACAGCCGGCAGGGGGAAGGCGGCCCCATGTCTTGGATTCTTGAGGGCCGGATCAGCTCGTAATTTTTTCAGAAGGGCCAGGGGGAGCCGGCTAGGCTACCCGTGGTCATTTACTCCGACACTATCCATTTTTTGGGCTCCTCGATTCCCGCGCCTGTCGCTTATCTCTTTACCCTTATAAATAGAGGCGGAGGATCCCATTCTTTTCTTTCCATTACCTCTTCATCCCTTCTTCTTCCTCGCGACATCTCCGCACTCGAGCGCCGCCGCCATCATCAAGCCTCGCCTCTGCCTCACCGTCGGCCGGTGCATCAACCTATTCGTACCAGAGCACCGCAGCACACCTCCGCTGCTTCTGCGGCCGTAGTAAGTCCTTCCCTCCTTCCTCTCTAGATCCATTAGGGTTCCCACAAGTTCATGGCGTTCCTTTCTCGTTCTTCGCCAGTCCTTAAACAGTAGACCTTAAGCTTGATACGCTCCGTGCGGTAGTTCTAGTGCTCCCCTTCTTGGTTGTTTTAAATCAAGCCTTTATACGCATTTAAAACCTTGATCTGTACTGTCATGAACTGCTCTAGGACCAACTTTTTTAGGTCTAAATCTCTTTCTTTTCCTGACTTGTGGTAGATCCAAAATTCCCATGTGATACTGTGAAACCTGTTTTTACCTTATTTAACCCATCTTCGCCTTAGATCTGTATCCTCTTTACCATCTAGGCGGTTTACCCTTGTAAAAACAATCTATCTCATACCATTAGTCCCCTAGTAAACCGGCAAACCTTCTTTACGTTGATTGTAATAGTCCGGTTTAACAACACATGTATGCCCTTGACATGACCTTGTCATTCATTATTGTATTAGTCTCCGGTTTACGCAAGTTCACATATCTGTATATCTTTATTCCACTGCATCTTGCGTACCACCATAAATGATTTGTAAACCGACATTTATTTTCCAGCTTTTTGTTTCACCATGGACAAACAGTTTGCCGCTTGCAACTGGGCTCGTTCCCGGGTCACCGAGGGACAGTTGAACGGAATGGTCAGTATCGGCACCTTGCCTAAGAAAACTGAAATTAAATGGCAAGCTCCAGGAACGGAGAATCCTCCAACTCCGAGGCAGGGTGAGGTAGTGGTTTTTGTCGACCACATAGGCCGTGGTTTCAAACCACCAGGGTCAAAATTTTACCGAGATGTGCTTGCCAGCTTCCAACTCCATCCTCAAGATATCGGACCCAACTCTGTGTCCAATATATGCAACTTCCAAGTCTTCTGTGAAGTGTACTTACAAGAAGAACCAACTACTGAGCTATTCTGGGACTTTTTCCATCTGAACCGGCGTACAGAATTTGTAAACGGTCCTAGCACTGAGCTTGGTGGTGTCTCTGTTCAAAAGCGGAAGGAAGTTGAATTCCCTCATGCTAAACTGCAACAGGCACTCTAAGGAATGGAACCAGACTTGGTTCTACTGCATAGATACCTCTCCTGAAGATGAGAACCCTCTTCCAGGCTACCGTGATCACCGGCTTTCCAACACTCATCCAATGCCGCAACGTTTGAGTTCTGTGGAATGGGCCAAATATGCCCCTCAACTTGCCAAGCTCCGGGCCTTTATGGCCAACGGTTTAACAGGCGTTGATTTTGTGCGTTGCTAGATATCTTGGAGCGTCTTGCCACTAAGCTGTCGCCCCGGTTTAATGTGTGAGTACACCGGTGAATTAGAAGACCCCCAACGCCACATCAACATTCAGGTAACCGATGAAGAGGTCACTGAAAGCGTCAAGAAAATTTTGAATGAACCGGAATCAGTCTGTCGCCAAACCGGCTTGAACTCCTTCTACACTCAGAATAAACCGCCTGCTGTAAGCACTATGCTTCCTTTTTATCTTGATATCTTTTAAATTGTTCAACTTGTAAACCTTCTGCTGTTTGTGTACAAACAGGGCGATGATCCCTTCTGGAAGCGGAAATCCGCAGATAAAGCGGCCAAGCCATCCCGTCCCAAAACCAAAGCCGTCAAGCGTACCTCAAAGCGGAAAACGGCTGACCGGATCAGCATGGAACTTGATGAAGATGCAGACGATCCGGAAGTTGAGGTAGAATTTGACTCACTTGGCTCCCTTTTCATGCACCTCATTAACAATGATCTTTATCAGGAGGACGTAGAAGGGAGCCAGGCTAATGATGTAGAGGTAATTCCCCTTTCCTCCGGTTCAGCCTCTATGCCAACAAAAAAAACCCGTCAAGCAATCCGGAAAGTAAGCTTTTCTCGTCCTCTTGCTTACACTACTAGGGAAAAGGCTAGTAGCAGCGCAGGTTTTAGACCTACCAGTAGCGCAGGGTGGTGCGCTACTGATAAGGCGCTACAGCTAACGAATAGCAGTAGCGTGCCTCCACCCACGCTACGGCTAAATCGACTTAGTAGCAGCGAGTTCCAGGAGGAGCGCTGCTGGTAATTAGTAGTAGCACTTCTCTCTGCCCGCGCTGCTACTATTATTTCGTATTTTATTTCTTTTTTATTTCATGTTGTATTCGTACACCTTTACACAAATTTTCATACAACAGGAATTTACAAATTGTTTTTACATCATCATGAGTTATTACATCACGGGGTGAAAGAACCGTGTGGACTAGTTTCAAGTGGACGGACATCCACTTGAAACTAATCCGCGGTTCTTTCACCCAATGATATAATAAATATCATCATCATCATAATCATCATATCATTAACAACTTATCATCATCATCATCATCATATCATTGGTCATTAGTCGTAATCACAAGTACTCCTGACATCTTTAACTCTAACACATTGTATCACATAATAAACATATTGTACCTCATAGGACCTACTACATTCTCTTAGGACCTACTATATTCTCTAAGGTAAAATAGCAAAAAACAAGATAGCCCCTCGCTCTCCATTATGGAGAATGCAGATTATCCTGTCTCCAATTCTTGCCTTTCGCTTAATGTTGCTTCCAAGAACCTCCTTACGAATGTCAAAACATTTTTTCCACTCTTTGATTAGCATGTGTTCACCGGTTTCAGAAATTCGATATGCACAGGTGAGATCCGTAGGATGACCTGGCTGTAGGTTCAGAACTTCAAGGCGACCATTGTAATACATCAGATGAGGCACACAATCCATTGGGATTTTCTGTTGAAAAACATAGTAATAACTTCGTAGTTAGCAATGATGTACTAGTTTTAGAAGTATGCAAAAGATGCACGGATGTCGTAATAGTAAAATATCTTACCAGGGTATCTCCATAGAAGTTATGGTGGTTCAACATGTGCACTAGTGGCACGTATTCACCATAATTTGGAGGAGTTCGATAATAGGTATTGTAATTCTCAAAAAAAGTACAATAAGCAATCAGATGATTTTTCTCCTTATAAGTTAATTCGGAGCCATCAGTGTAGTGGGTTTTGTCTACCATCTTCTGCACATTCTTTGAAGATTCAAAATAAGCTGTCAATGGAAATAACCTGTCAACTATTTTGAAATAAACAATATAAATTAGTTAATAACTATGTTTGAGAAACTCACATTGCGGTAGAATCGGAAGCGTATCAACAAGGACCCAAATGTCCATATTGTCTTGCTCGATGTCAGGATGACCAAGATCCATGGTGACAATCATACCCTCATAAAAACCATACATTTTGCAAAGTGCTTCCCAATTTTGACAACCAAAATGGGTTACGCTCTAAGAATTATACAGATTTACTTCAAAATCGATATCATGGTGGGTCCTTAGGTGTATTTTCTTTGTTTGAAAATTTTCATGGTCTTCAAAACCCATCCTCTCCAAGACATAGCGTCTTGCATGGCATGGGATAAGCTAGTCGAATTGTAAAAGATGAAAATTAGACGTTGAAATAGTTGAAGTCATGCTTAATTATGAAAAAAACACTTGTTGTTGTTGCGTACCGTTTCAACATCGAAGGTCTCCTCGAGCTTAATGCTGAAGCGCCGATCTTCGTCCAGCTCAACGAACCTGTCGCACATACCTCGATCGTCGTGGCACCAGCTGCACTCCCCCGGGAGACTGTCGTCGTCCGAGTACGACATTTCCTACGTTCATAATTCAAAGATTAAACTTGTACAATTAAATATATGTACTAAAAAATCTAAATTATATCATTATTTTTCAAAGAAAATCCAGGCCACTCGATATTTCCCACATATTCTAGCACAAGTCATGCCAGAATTCACGGAAAAATCTAGCATGACCTTTGCTAAAAAAGGACATATCGAGCGCCTGAAATTTGCCGAAATGGAAATTAATCAACACTCTGGCAAAACATAGGCCACTCGGAGGTGTAACCAAAACATGAAATAATTGCTTAAACTAAAAAATAACACCAAATATGGCATGTTCAACTAGTTATATTAATTCAACTAGTTCTATTAATTCAACTAGTTCTTACTAAATATAAACTTAGTATAAAAATAAAAAAACTAGTTCTTTCTAAAAATGAAATAGTTCAACTAGTTATTAATTTACTTACTATACCAGTTCAACTAAAACTTAACTAGTTCAACTAAAACTAAACTAGTTCTATTAATTCAACTAGTTCTTACTAAATACAAACTTACTATAAATAGAAAGAAACTAGCACATCTACTACTACTAATTAACATCTAACTACTACATCTACTACTAATTAACATGTACTACTCCTAATTATACAACTAGTTTACCATCACTACTAGTAATTAATATCCACTACTTCTAAAAATCATTATCTATGAACCCTAAATTAACATCTACTACTACTAAAATCATCTACTAACTAAGAAAAGAGAGAGGGGGTTGGGGAGGGGTGGGGGGCTTACAGAGGGAGAGACGATGGCGGGGAGGTGCTCGGCGATGGAGGGGCGGCGAGGGCGGGCTCGGGATCGGGAGGGCAGCGGTCCTGGGCGGCGGGCTCGGTGGGCTCGATCGAGGGCGGCGGCGGTGAGGTCGAGGGCGGCGACAGTGTGGTCGAGAGCGGTGGCGGTGAGGTTGAGGGCGGGCGGCGGCGGCGGTGAGGGCGCAGGCGCGCTCGGGCTCGGGCGGCGGCGACAGGGAGTAGGGGAACAGGCCAGTGGGGGGGAAAGGAGGACTTAGCGAAATTTTGATGCGGGGGGTGGTTAACTCGAACTAACAGTAGCGCACGTACAGAAAACGTGCTATAGCTAACTTATCTACAGCGCGTTTTGGGAAAAACTGCTACTGCTAATGGAAGCAGTTATTTCTTTTGTTTAGTAAAAACATCAAAAATATACATTGGTCATCATTGATCTTTTTGTGTATAATCCAAATAGTCAACATGAATCCTCACTGTACCTGTATAGGTACAGGCGAGGATTCATATTGCAACCACAAATCATACACATATAGTTCAATTAAGACTAAGTGCTTGAGATAGGTTGAGAAGCAACATATTTAAGGTGGTAAACACCTTGTTCACTTAGCACTATGGGACTAAACTTAATTAGTTGCGGTCATACTTACCAGCAGCGAGTTTTGAGAAAAACCGCTGCTACTAAGCTCTTTAGCAGCAGCGCGTCCACGGGAAGGGCGCTACTACTATATCTAGCCTGGAGGCAACACCGTGGCAATTATACTAGTAGCGCTCTTTTCACCTAGAGCGCTACTGCTACTCAGTCATTAGCAGCGCTCTTTTCTAAAGCTCGTTGCTACTAATTAGCAGTAGCGTCTGTTTTTAGACCGCGCTGCTGCTAAGATTCTGTGTATAAGGTTTTCCCTAGTAGTGTTACTTGGATCCAACATTTATTTTGAAGACGCAGCAGCATGAAGCTCGCCGGACAACCTGTCACAGTGGCCAACAGGTCACTTCAGCCGGTTTACCTGATATCCCGGTTCGGAAGCGCCGGTCTGAGGTCTCTCCCACTTCTGACAATTCTTATTCCAAGGCAGGTTATTTCAGACAACCTCTTAATCCGTCTGATTCAAATTATCAGGTGACACCTCCCTCATCTTCTAGCGAGTCAACATCAACCCAACTCCCCCCTCTTAAGACTGTAGCTGGGTAAGCATTCAAACCCTTCCTTCAAATGCTAAACCTCTTGTAATTTTGTTTGCAGAGCCAAAGCCAGACCCAGCAAGAAAGCTCGGGTCAACAATCCATCAGAAGACCAGGCAGTTTTTGAAGAAGAGCAAATAGGTGAACCGGACCAAACTTGTGAACCGGAGGGTCCTCATCCTGAAGCTACCTTTGATGAACCGCCCCTTCAAGACCAAAATATTGGTGAACAACCAGAAGCTGATCCTGCTGTGCCTGACACTGAACCGGCAGCTCCAAACCGGGCTAGTCCGGTGAGAGGTACTGACACTCCGTCATCACCCGCAAAAACCACTGAAGGCCAAGGAGATGATGTTATCATTACTGGCATGGGCCATAGTTCTCCTGGCCATCCCGTAATCTTGGCCCAACAAAGTTCCAAAGAAGAGCGTGCTGCTAGGGAAAAGGGTAAATGGAGTACTGACTTATCAAGCTATGCCCATCTCAGTGCTAAAGAACTTCACTCCGGTTTCTTAAACCGTCTGCACTCAAACCGTGACTATGAAGCCGGTTTGGTGAATTTGATGAAGGAACGCTATGAGGTATTTTCATCTCCCTTTATTTCTTGATTCCAAAGTTGAAACACTAGCCCAAGTAGCCCCTAAGGGCCGTTTTATGATGTTAATCTTAAACCGGGTATTTATAACACTTTAATCCTCTCCTACTAACCCTCAAAATGTCAGGTCCTTAGTGAAAACCAAAACCAATACTTTACCAATGTAATTATATAGCCTTCCTCAGTGTAGCCCCCAAAGGCTGGTTTAGCTTTGTGAGGTAATCCGGGTCTTTAATACATGCGTCCGTTTTGAACAGATGTACATTAGCCCCCCCAAGTGTCAAGGATAATGCTTCCATTGTTCTGGAGACTTATAAAAGATGTAGTGAATCAGAGCAAATAGGCATTAGCCCCTAAGTACAAAGTGCATAACTTGTTATACGCTTTGTACTTAGAAAATACATATCATGTTGTTGACATATCTTCACTGTTACAGGCCGAGCTAAGAAAAAGAGATGCTCGAACCGCTGATTTACAAGACAATGTGAAGTCCCAACAAGCAGAAGCTGCAAAAGCCAAAGGGGAGCTGACCAAAGCCCTGGCAGCGATGGAAAAACTGAAGGAGTCTTTTAACAAGGAACGTGCTGACTGGGAAACCAAGAAGGCCGGTTTAACCAAAAAAGCTGAGGATGTCAAAGCAGCCCTGAAACCAGTTGTAGATGAACTAACTGGTTTGAAGCGGCAAATCAACGCTATGACATCCGCTGTATTTGGTAAGTATCTCCTTATGCTTGTTTATCCAATTTCATGAGACTTTGGTGTTTACCAGTTTGGCTGATATTAAACCATGACAGGCACTCGCATTGCTCATCTGGGTGCTGATATGCGGATGAAGCTTAAAGAAGCTTATACCTTAATAGAACAGCTTTACTCGGGATCCCAGCGTGCTATATGCACTGCAGCCTACAATAAATCGGCGCCATCACTGATAAAAGAAACTCTTGAGAAGCTGGCCATGTTACCAGCATGGATTACCGAACTGAAGAAGTCAGCCGCAAGGGCAGGAGCATTAACCGCGCTAATCCGGGCCAAGGCATGGATTCCAGACCTTGAAGCGGAGGACATTATAAAAGGATATTCAGGTGTGAAGGGGGATGGTTCAAACTTCGATAATGATGATCTCCGAAGGCTGACAAAGGAGATGCCGCCAATAGCCGGCAAGCTAGCAGAAGACACTGATTTGTCTCATTTCCAGCCGGCTTACGACACTGAAGGGAAGAGACAGCCTGCCGAAATCCATGAAATCGAAGAACTTGTGCCTCCAATACGTAAGCATACTTACGCTCCTGACATTAACCCCTCTAGCCTTATCCATGAAGAAGCCGTGTTTCAAGCTTTAACCGGAATCGATTGGTCGACGGTTGATTTCCAGCGTCTGGGGAGGGATGAAGAAGAAGTGATTGCACCAAATGACCCTCAACCGTCAAACCGTCCAGACGAAGCATCTTAAACCGGCAGCCGGTTTACCAGCTATTGTGTGCCAATGCTTAAAAACAATTACTCAATTGGGGCCGTTTTGAAGCTTCTTGTAATAGGATAGCAAAAACTCCCTTATCTGTCATGCCATCGAGCATGTGTTGTGGTGCTTTGATATTGTAAAAACTTACGCCACTTTTTGGGATCTATTTATGCATAGCCCATGATGATTTGTGTTTCTGTATACAAGAACTTGAAAGTGTCCTAGTGGTTTACCACTGGACGGGTCATGATGTCCAAACATAAATAATACTTGGATGGATAATCAAAATATAATAATATCTGTAGCATACCTCATTGGCTGCCCAACTGCTTGTATGATAAAGGTGTAAACACCAATCCGGAGCATTGATAACTCCGTCCTTAATTTTCCAGATTATGATAGTAAAACGTACCGGGATGTAATAAACACCGGGTTTTCCTTATAACACTGGCGACTTGTTAGTCAAAACCATACCGGTTTAATGAACACCGGATTATGCCTGATCATATACTGACAACTTGTAGTTGAAAGCCAAGCCGGGTCAATGACGTTGGTTTATCAAAAGATACTATGAACCTCAACAAAGGCGGAAAACTTAGCAAATAGAACTCAAAAAGAACATGCGAGGCTTTTACGAGCTGCCAGGATCCAAATCGAGGCTTTTCATGGGCTGCTAGGCCACTGAGTTAAACCATTTAACAAAGCCTTTTAAGATGGGCCTCCAATTAACCAATCATCATTTTAACTTTGACAAGTTCAGGGTCTGTATATGATTGACTTGCCAAATGTTCGGCGGGTCATACCAGGATTACATGGACAGGACTGGCTTACTTGATGAAGGCAGGTTAACCCAGGGTTTTAGGTGAATACACCAGGCTTCCAAGCCGTGGCTTGATAGCCAATTACAAGGGTCCTTTCAAACTCTTTGTTGCTTTGCAAAAAGAGCCCCCAAGTAACTTTTTGAGCTGTGCTCAGTGGGTGCCCATGTTTGAGCTCATGCTTTTTGCAACACTCTCTTTGGCCCCGAATTAAATTCATGTTTGGCCTTACGTCAATCAAGAGGTGTAGCCACAGTTCAGATATGACCAAGCCCCCTAGTGATATCCCTTTGTAGTTTCAAACCGATCAAGAGGTGTAGCTATGGTTCAGATATGACCAAGCCCCCTAGTGATTTTCTTTTGTATCCATGCGGCTGCAGAGACCGGTTTAACAAAACTCCGCTTTGTCAGTAGAAACTTTTGGAAGCACACACATGATGTAAAAAGAATAGAGACCCTGCTTTATTCGAGGCTCCGGTTTAATATATACATTGTCATAAATATGTACATATGAAGAGCCTATGGCTCAAGTATAGTAAGGTCGAAGAAGAGCTATATTCCACGGCCGCTTGGTCTCCTCCTCCGATTTACGTGAGTCTTTATGCTCTCGAACATCAATGAGGTAGTACGACCCATTGCGCAGATTCTTGCTGACCACAAAGGGTCCTTCCCAAGGTGGGGATAACTTGTGCATATCAATTTGATCCTGGATGAGCCGGAGCACCAAATCGCCCTCCTGAAAGGTTCTAGTCTTAACCCGGCGGCTGTGATAACGTCAGAGATCTTGTTGATAAATCACCGAACGTGTTGCTGCAAGATCACGCTCCTCATGTAACAAGTCCAGGGAATCCTAACGTGTTGTCTCATTATCAGCTTCAACATAAGCTGCCACACGGGGCGAGTCGTGGCGGATGTCACTAGGGAGAACCGCCTCCGCTCCATAAACCATGAAGAAAGGTGTGTAACCCGTAGATCTGTTAGGTGTGGTGTTGATGCTCCATAACACAGAAGGTAATTCCTCCACCCAACAACCCGGTGTCCGCTTCAAAGGAACCATAAGCCGGGGTTTAATACCTCTCAAAATTTCTTGATTTACCCTGTCTGCTTGACCATTAGATTGGGGGTGAGCCACCGATGCTATATCAAGCCGGATGTGCTCACGTTGGAAAAATTCTTCCATCTCTCCCTTTGACAGATTAATGCCATTATCAGTTATAATACTGTGTGGAAAGCCAAACCGGAATATCATCTTTTTGATGAATTGAACCGCCGTGGCCGCATCACACTTACTGTCTGGCTCTGCTTCCACCCATTTGGTGAATTTGTCAACTTCCACTAATAAGTGGGTCTTTTTGTCCTTGGAACGCTTAAAGGGTCCAACCATATCAAGCCCCCAAGTCACAAACGGCCATGTTATTGGAATCATCCTCAACTCCTGAGCCGGAATATGAGCACGGCGTGCGAATTTTTGACAACCGTCACATCTTTTGACTAAGTCCTCCGCATCAGCATGAGCTGTTAACCAATAAAAACCGTGGCGAAAAGCTTTAGCAACCAAAGACTTTGAACCTGTGTGGTGACCACAATCCCCTTCATGGATTTCCTGCAAAATCTCACATCCCTCTTGAGGAGAGACACAACGCTGAATTGCCCCTGAAACGTTGTAACGATGTAACTCTCCATTGAGTATGGTCATTGACTTGGAACGCCGAATTATCTGCCGGGCCGAGGTTTCATCCTCCGGTAATTTGCCCCGGTTCATGTAAGCCAGGTATGGGATTGTCCAATCCGGTATGATATGCAAAGCTGCCACCAATTGAGCCTCCGGATCAGGAATAACCAACTCCTCTTCTGTTGGTACCTTGACCGATGGATTATGCAGCACGTCAAGAAAGACATTTGGTGGGACCGGTTTACGCTGAGAACCAAGGCGGCTTAAAGCGTCCGCCACTTCGTTCTTTCACCGGTCTATATGGTCCACCTGATAACCCTTGAAGTGACCAGCCACTGTGTCCACCTCTCGTCGATATGCAGCCATGAGTGGGTCTTTAGAATCCCAAGTGCCAGACACCTGTTGAGCCACCAGATCTGAATCCCCAAAACACTTAACCCGGCTTAAGTTCATCTCCTTAGCCATCCGAAGACCGTGGAGTAAAGCCTCGTACTCAGCTGCATTGTTAGTACAGGGGAACATTAAACAGAGGACATAACAAAACTTGTCACCTCGTGGGGAAGTTAGTATGACTCCAGCCCCCGAGCCCTCCAACTGTCTGGATCCATCAAAATGAATAGTCCAATACGTGTTATCTGGCTTTTCCTCTGGTGCCTGCAACTCTGTCCAATCATTGATGAAGTCCACAAGTGCTTGGGATTTAATGGATGTGCGAGGTGTGTATTTGAGCCCGTGAGGTCCAAGCTCAATAGTCCACTTAGCAATCCGGCCGGTTGCTTCTCTGTTTTGAATAATATCTCCCAGAGGGGCTGAACTGACCACTGTGATAGGATGCTTGCCATAAACACTCCATACACCAGCTTCTGCCAATGTGGATACCTCTGCTTTGATTCAATGAGTACCTCACTGATATAATAATCCGGCCGTTGAACCGGATACTCCTTTCCAGCTTCCTTGCGCTCCACCACAATAGCCACGCTAACAGCTCGAGCATTAGCAGCCACATACAGCAGTAACGGCTCTTTATCGATCGGGGCTGCAAGCACAGGTGGTTCAACTAACTGCCGTTTCAGATCCTCAAACTCTTTATCAGCTGCCTCGCTCCAGACAAAATCATATGTTTTCTTTAGCATCTGATATAAAGGAATAGCCTTCTCCCCAAGGCGACTGATAAACCGGCTCAAAGCCGCAATCCCGCCGGCCAAACGTTGAACGTCATTGATACACGCCGGTTTAGCCAAAGATGTAATTGCTGAGATTTTTTCCGGATTAGCCTCAATGCCTCTGTTTGACACCAGAAAACCCAAGAGTTTGCCTGCCGGTACACCAAAGACACACTTTTCCGGATTGAGCATCATCTTGTAAACCCGGAGGTTGTCAATGGTTTCTCTCAAATCATCTATCAATGTTTCCTCCTTCCTGGACTTTATCACAATATCATCCACATATGCATGAACATTGTGCCCAATCTGCTTATGAAGACAATTCTGAACACAGCATTGATAAGTCGCCTGGGCACTCTTGTGCCCAAAGGGCATGGAGACATAGCAGAAGGCTCCAAAGGGAGTTATGAAAGTTGTCTTCTCCTGGTCCTTAACTGCCATTTTGATCTGATGATAACCAGAATAAGCGTCCAGAAAACACAAACGGTTGCAACCCGCCGTAGCATCAATGATCTGATCAATACGAGGGAGGGCAAAGGGGTCTGCAGGGCAAGCCTTGTTCAAGTCTATGTAATCCACACACATACGCCAAGTGCCATTTTTCTTAAGAACCAGCACCAGATTAGCCAACCACTCCGGGTGAAAGACCTCCATGATAAACCCTGCGGCCAACAACCGAGTTACCTCTTCACCAATAGCCTTGCGCCTTTCTTCATTAAAGTGGCGGAGAAACTGCCGGACCGGTTTAAACTTAGGATCAATGTTAACTATGTGCTCAGCGAGTTCCCTCGGTACACCTGGCATGTCAGAAGGTTTCCATGCAAAGATGTCCTGGTTCTCACGGATGAACTCGATGACCGCACTTTCCTATTTGGGATCTAGGTTAGCGTTGATGTTGAACTGCTTGGATGAATCACCCGGAACAAAATCAACCATCTTAGTATATGTGGCCGATTTGAATTTCAACGACGGATCGTGTTCCGTAGTTGGCTTTTTCAAAGAAGTCATATCTGCCCGATCAACTTGGTCCTTATAGAACTTCAGCTCCTCCGTGGCACAAACCGACTCAGCATAAGCCGCATCACCTTCCTCACATTCCAGAGCGATCTTCCTGCTCCCGTGTACTGTGATGGTCCCCTTATGACCTGGCATCTTAAGCTGCAGATACACATAGCACGGCCTCGCCATGAACTTAGCGTAAGTCGGCCGCCCAAACAAAGCGTGATACGGACTTTTGATTTTCACCACCTCAAAAGTCAGTGTTTCTGATCTTGACTCATGATCATCTCCAAAATCCACCTCTAAGGCTATCTTGCCCACTGGATATGCAGACTTACCAGGCACCACACGATGAAAAACGGTGTTTGACGGTTTAAGATTCTTATCTGTCAACCCCATACGACGGAAGGTATCATAATATAGAATGTTGATACTACTTCCCCCATCCATGAGTACCTTAGTGAACTTATATCCCCCAACTTGAGGGGCCACCACTAAGGCCAGATGACCCAGATTGTCAACCCGGGGCAGGTGATCCTCTCTACTCTATAAAATGGGTTGCTCAGACCAGCGCAAATACTGAGGCACCGCCGGTTCAATAGAGTTTACTGCCCTCTTGTGAAGCTTCTGATCACGCTTACACAAGCTAGTGGTGAAGACATGATATTGCCCACTATTTAACTGCTTAGGATTGCTCTGATAGCCCGACTGCTGCTGTTGCTGGTTCCCCTGGTGGTTGTAACCTCCCTGGTTGCCCTGGTGCCCTTGATTGATGTGTCCGGTTTGATTGCCCTGAAATCCTGAACCGGAACTGCCGCCTCCGTAACCCGGCCCGTGGAAACCACCTCCTGAACCACCGGGCGGGCCATTATCATACTGAAACATTTTGGAGTTCTTGAAATCTCGCATGATATAACAATCCTTCCAAAGATGTGATGCTGGCTCCTCCTTTGATCCATGCTTTGGACAGGGTTGATTTAACGGGCACTCCAAATTGGGGCCTGAACCTCCGCCCCTCTAGGGCTGCTTGCCCTTACGGCGCTGGCCATTCTCCTGAGCATTGATGTTAGCGACAAAGTCCAAGCTGTTGTCGGCTTTGCGCTTACCATTGTTCCCATGGCCTGCCGGATTATGCTGCTGACCCTTGGCGTTGCCATTCTTTTTTCCTTTCCCCGGTTTGTCCTCCTCTGAGTCAGGGTCTTTGGTCGGCGTATTTAACCAAAGCGGCCATAAGCGTTGACATATCATTGCAGTGACGTTTGAGCCGTCCTAACTTCTGTTTGAGCGGCAGAAAACGGCAATTGCCCTCCAACATTAGCACTGCGGTATCTGCATTGATATGATCTGATGAATGCAAAATAGCTGAGACCTGCTTTACCCAATGGGTCGTCGACTCTCCATCCTCTTGGACACAAGCGGCTAGATCCACAATCGACATGGGTTGCTTACAAGTATCTTTGAAGTTCTGGATAAACCGGTGCTTCAATTCGGCCCATGACCCGACAGAGTTAGTTGGTAAGCTCTTCAACCAAGTACGAGTTGTTCCTTCCAACATCATGGTGAAGTATTTAGCACATACCACTTCATCCACATCTAACATCTCCATTGCCATCTCGTAGCTTTCAACCCATGCTTCTGGCTGCAGATCGGCGGTATAATTGGGTACCTTACGAGGTCCTTTGAAATCCTTGGGCAGTCTCACACTATGCAAAGCGGGGGTAAGACACGGCACCCCTAAGGAACTGAATGCCACACCTGGCTCTACTGAAGCGGTAGGGTGAACCAGAGTAGGTTGACAGGCTCCGTGCAGAGCTGCTAACTCGGCCTCTCGACGCGCGCGACCATGGTCCACCACATCCTGCACATTAGCACCTCCCCCTGCCGGGTTGTGCCCTCGTGGCGGATTACGGTGACGTACACTGCTTGATACGGCCGGTTCATCCTCAACGTGCCTGCTATAGCTCCGGCTTGGACGGGGGGTGGAATGAATCCTCTCACGGCTGTGTGAATACGCCTGCTGCTGGTTTAGAGCTGTTTGAAGGAGATCTCTGGCCCGTCGTGCCTCAATCGCAACTGGTGATTCACCGTCGGTTGGGAGGGCTGCCAATCGCGAAGCGACGGCCACAATGTTTTCCAACGGGTTGGAGTAATGCCCGGGAGGTGTTGGAACATACTGTGGCACAATGTTGTTCTGACGAGGCGGCTCCATCGTGCGTGGCTGAACTGGCACTCCTGTTCCTCGCGCCTCCATCCGGTTTAATATTGGCTGGTTACTCGTTCCTGCTCCTGGCGTATTGAAGATATTTCTTGGCTCATAACTTGACGGGAGGTGTGATCGGTATCTTCTTCTCATGACTTCTTCTGAAGCGTTCTGATCCAGCCTAATCCGGTAGGCCTGAGCTTCCAACTCGGCCTGTTCCGTAGCCATCCTAGCGTTCTCTTCCGCTAGATCCGCTTTAGCCTAGATTATCTGATCCTTTACCTTTGTGATCTCCATGTTGTGCTGAACCCGGGCTGTTGCGTCCACCTCCGCGGCCATTAATGTTGCCAACGCGTCGAACAAGTCAGACATAGCTTGAGCCGGATGTGGCGCAGAGCCCCCTGCCCCCGTCGGCGTGGCTGTTGCCGAACCGGAGAGCATCACCGCGGCGGTTGATGAGTGGGGTGCTGATTGTGTACCGGCCATGAAGATAGCGGCCTGATTGGGTAGATCAGGGGAGTCCAGAATACTATTGCCCTCGGAACCTCCACCAATCCGGCCATCCTGCAACTGATAGAGCGATTCGGTCTCTCCAGAAGACTCGTCGTCAGAGCAGACAACGGTTTCTCCATCAGATGCCGGTCCGTCCTCATATCCTGCTCCATGGATGACGCCTATGAAAACATGCTTCACCACGGGCTGAACCGGGGAAGGGCTTGCACACTGAGCCGTCTCGATGATGTCGGTGCAGGTGTCTGGCTCAAGGCCCGGTTCACCAATCTTGCCGATGACCATCGTGCGATAACCCCACGATGGGCGCCAACTATCGTGGGTTTGTCACGGCAGATGTCCTCGTGAAAGGACTTAGTCGTGGAGCCATCGCAACGGGTTAGCTTAAAGGGGTTAAACCGGACAAGGGGACACGGGGAGTTTATACTAGTTCGGCCCCTTCGATGAAGGTAAAAGCCTACGTCTAGTTGTGATTGGTATTGCTAGACTTTCGATGACCAGGGAGCGAATCCGCTTTGACTGGCTCTCGAGTTGTTGTCTGTTGTCCCTAAACCGCTGTCGGGTTGTCCCTTTATATACATAGGTTGACGCTCGCCAGTTTACAGGGTCCCGAAGTCGGATCATAAAATGTGTCCGGTTCGGTCTCTACACTTCCTATCTTACAATGCAAGTTACATAATTAGGTCGGTTTACATCTACATGCCTTAACTCGCCTCCGGGCCTTGGGCCTTCATAAAGCGCCATCATTCTTACGTCTTCATGGGCTCCTAATCTTCATAAAGCTAACACGGCTACTCCTGGCCGGCTTACGTCCAGTAGTAATATCCCCAACAACACTGCTCGTATGATAAACCGTGACAACTTATGTCTTACCATGCCATATTCATGAAAAAACTAGTGAGGACGCATCTGTTTCGGCTACAATTATGATGGTTCTCACATGATTCACGGGCACACAAAAGTAGTAGCAGTTCCCATAGACGGATTCAAACAGAGTACTAGCCCCAGAGGGCTCGATAACAGGCAAGGTTCGGATAATTAGACACAACCCAAACTACTATTAAACACTAGCTGGGGCAACTATTTCATGGCTCGATTTAATTTGGCCTGGACACAAGACAAACCTTGGTATGAACATCATCGAGGACGTCCGGCAGCAGCTCAATCCTGTGAACCTTCATGAAGACAACCTTGTGGCCTTGCCACTCATAAACTTGTTTGTGGAGGCATGCCACGTCATCTTCCTGCGTAAGCTTGACAAGAACAGTATTCCTCACAAAAGAAGGAGTAGCTTTGAACTTCTTGTGCTTCAATACACCCTAGACAACACTCCTGACAACAGTGAGGCTGGAATACAACTCTTCATTGGTATAAGTGCAAATGGCTTCCAGGATCCAACAGCCTAAAAACTCTGTTTCCAGTGCGTATATTCGGGTCATCCGCCTCATAGCGAGTGACATGTACAACCACACAATCCTTGTCTGCATCAGGGCTCTAATTGAAACAGAAACAAATTCTGAATTACTTTCCAGTATAAGAAACACAAGTTATTTAAACCACTATGTATAGAATGGCATCGAAGCTAATAAAATTTTGCATTATTCATCACCACATACTTGGATGAAAAACCACAATCGAGATCGGCAAAGAAGAAAATCACCTTGGGCAGCTCAGCGGGGAGGACACATCCTCGAAGGCGGAAAACTGCTCCTGCAGTGCCACGGGGGCTGTAACCTCAAACGGGGCGTTGACCATCTCAATAGTGGCCACGAGCGTATCTGGGGTCGGCTCGGTGGCTGCCTCCATCTTCTTGGAGATCTCTGTCTCATGGGGATCAACCTCCCGCGTCCACTCCAATATCGGCGGATCTTTTCCTGGTTCTCCTTGGTCCATCATGAAACTGACAAATACTAGGAGACCACTAAAAGGAAAACACAATCGCAATGACAATGAAACAAAAAAGAGAGTGAGGATCGGTTACTGCTTTGCAAAAGTTCTTTTTTTTCTCTGAATGAAAATATATCAACATCACAGATCCGCTTACCTTCCCTTCGTTGGGAGAGAAGAATAGTGGCAGATGCGAGCATTGCCTTTCTTGAAGACGGTGAGGGAGAAGAGGATTCAGCGAAGAGCGAAATGATGGTTGCTTCGTCCGTCAAACTTAGACCGTGGGGAGGTGGGGTTTTGTGATACGACGGCTCGTTACTGCCGCGCTACGACCGGGGTGACTCCCGCCTGCATACTGCCTTCTAATTTGGCGGATGGCATTTGGTCCCGCGTGCTGCATGGCCCGCATGTCGGTGAACAAAAGTATAACGGCATTCCATAGAGGGAGACGTTTTGATGACCTAGGAGGAGCCAGAAGTGGTATTGTATCCACTGTATTAGTAGTAATTGTTTTTCTGTGTAGCTGTAGAGTGTCTCCATTGTACTAGTAGTAATTGTTTCTCTGGGCCCAAGACAAAACAGCCCACCCACCCTAGTAAATAGTAAAATCAATTCAAAAGTCCATATATTTACTGAATGAGAGGCGCTACCCACACCCAGCACACCACCCCCAAAAAAACCTGGGTGTTCTTCTTCCTCCTTACTCCCACCCACCTCACGTCAGCTCGCTCCACTCGTACCCCCAAATTCCTCACCTCACTCATACAGAAAACCCCAGCTCCCCTTCTTCCTCACTACTACAGAAAAACCCCAGCTCCCCTTCTTCTTCACTCGCACTACAACTAGGCTCGTCATTCGTTACTCTGCTCAAATCCGTGAGCACAACGCAATGCCTATTGTAGATTCTACACCCGGCAGCGCGGGGAAAAGCGGCGACCCCGCCCCCACCGGATGCCAGGAACCCGTAGAATCTTGGGTGGACCGCATCAGCGATCTCCCGGACGCCGTCCTTGGGAGATCATCTCGCTTCTCCCCACCAAGGATTGCTGCCGCACCCAAGTCCTCTCAATTCGGTGGCGCCCTCTATGGCGCGTCGTGCCCCTTAATCTTGACTGTCGTCAGCTATCTCTCTTCAATGATTTTGAAATCCCCAGAGCCATCATCCCCTCCCACCAAGGCTCCGTTCAAAGCATCTAAATCCCGTCATGCTACCTGAGCAAGCATACCATGCCCTGCATGGTGGATACCTGGCTGAAATCCCCTGAATTTACAAAACTACAGTTGCTTGAGTTCTGTTATTCCCCTAGAAATCACCTACCAGATACCGAACGCCATCTACCTATGCCCTCAGCACCGATACCCATCTCGTGGTTTTCCTCCTCTCTCCACACCGCCACCTTTGCGCTGTGTGACCTACCAGACAATCTGGTACTAAACCTTTGACTCCCATTTCTCAAGAAACTTTCACTTGTGCGGGTTCGTATATCGGAGGCCTCATTGTACAGCATCATTCACTCCAGTTGACTCTCATTTCTCAAGAAACTTTCACTTGTGCAGGTTCGTATATCACAGGCCTCATTGCACAGCATCATTCACTCCAGTTGCCTTGCCCTGGAGTGCTTGGTGCTTCTTTTCACAGTTAGAATCGGTTATCTCCAAATAAAGTCGCCTAACCTTGTAAGAATTGGAATTTCTTTTGACGAAAGGCAGCTCATCATCCAAGATGCCCCTTCACTTCAAAGGTTGATCCTTGATTCTAGTTATTCACCGTTGCAAATAACCGCCCTCTTTGCGCCTAAACTGGAGACCTTGGGTGTAATACATGATCTCTGTGCTCATTTCAATATGGTGTTTGGCTCCACAGTTCTTCAGGTACTTTATATTATCATCTACACTTGTAACCATAAGCTGCATTTTAAATTTCTGCGCATAAGTTATATGTCATCTTGGAGTACACATTTTGTACTAATATTATGTTCTATGCTCAATGAAGAGTTTCTCCATCGATGGCCTATCAATGGTGCTGGATTCTGTCAAGATCTTATATATCCAAATAAATAGTTTTGATCTGAACAAGATTATTGGCTTGCTGCAATGCTTTCCATGTCTTGAGAAGTTGTATATAAAGGTGATAATTTCACGCACATTGGAAGCCCACATATAGTGTACTAGAATTAACCGTTCAGTTGTTGCTCTTTAGACACTCTTTTTTTAGACCTTAACTGTTTTCAATCTTCATGTCTATTTAGGCAACATGACCGGGTAAGAAAGTTATAACCAATCGGTGGATTCGTAAGCATCGGGATTTTCTCACTTCTCATGAGATTCGATTGAAGACAATAACGCTAGAACGATATGTAGCCAACCGTGCAAACACTAGATTTGTCACATTCTTCCTACTGAATGCGAGGTTACTATTGTCCATCAGGCTTAAGTTTATCAGCAGCATGGTTTTGACGGATGGGTATGTGGAAGAGCAAAAAAAGGAGTTTCGGGTGGGCAAAAGAGCTTCTGAACGTGCCGAGCTTCTATTTACAACATATTATGGTCATAATCCAGTAAATTTTACGACCCAGGATGTTCATTCTATGGACCTAACCGATCCATTTGACTGTGACTTCCGAAAACAGTGTTGGAGTTAGATGTTGTTTCCCTTTTCAACCTGGTTTTTTTTGTAAACTTGATGAAGAATTAACCCTCGTGCTTTTGTACAGTTTGTAAGCTGGAGTTAGATGTTCTTGCCCTTTTCAACTCGGCTGTGACTATCATATTTTCTTTGAAGCAAGGCAAATGGCTTGTCAGTCGTTTAATTTAGAGTGAAATATTGTAACAACTAAAAAATCCCAACCAAGGGAAATAACATCATTCTCGCCGGCTGCTTGAGCTCACTGTGCATTACAGAAGCCAAGTGATTAGCCCCCACCAGCACCCACAAACTTATTTCGAACTAGCACATGAAATGGGCTGTAAATTTTCATAGGAAAGGCTGCATGACCGTGACAGATTTGGATTCTGACATTTGGGACCCGCGAGGAAATAGCCTATCCAAGGTGGTGTCGACTTACTAGCCAGTCAACAAACGATTCTGCCTACCAGTCGTTGGATTGACATCCAACATCTGTCGTGTATCTTCTATCTCTTGTCTTCTTCTTCCTCCAGCCACCCAAACCAAACCACCCCGTCGGCTCCGCCTGCTCCCGCCTCCCATGGCTAGCTGCGCCTCCACCGCCTTACCGTACGTACCCTCCAACGTTGGCCAGTCCCTCCCTCTATTCCCCCACATGCCCTGTTATTCTCCAGCGACGTCAGCCCCAACACGCACCCGCACCTGAACCAGTCAACCCTCGTACTCCCCTCCGCCTGCGACTGGACCGGCGCATCTTCCACGGCTCCTGTTCATTCCGTCCGAGGCCTCGCCGTCGTCCTCCGCCTTGCGGCCTTGGTTCGCTCGCCGTGCGCGGTGCACCGCCCTCTTGCGTTGTCAACGTCGTCAACAACCGAGAGGAACAAGGACATGAATGTACGTGGAGAGGATGACAATAGGGACCCACCAGCATCATGGCAGTATGCAAGCAAGTGCCTCTATATTACAAGCCCAAAAATATGGTTCCTCCTAATGGTTGGACATCTGGGGCTCACGCCATTGTCAACATAGTCAATAAATGAGAGAATTACACTACGAGCGGCTGACACTAGGGACCCAGCAGGTCGTGCAGTTTTTTTTGTGGAACAAGCAGTTGTTATTTATACTAGTTTTAGCGACGGATCAGGGTAACAACGGGGTTTTGCGGGGGCTGTGGCCCGTCTAGCCAGGGTTTTATTTATGTTTACCACATCATGAGCCCAGTTGTGTTTTTTTCTTGCTGAAAATGGCTAGCCCGGTTCTATTTTTAAAAAAAAACAAGGCCTACTTTCTTTATCAGCCCTGCTGGGCTGCAAATCTTTCAAGACGAGGAGAGTTTCATTCGGTTTGCCCAGAAATGGGTTGTACATTTTTAAAACACATCAAACCGGGAATTAGTTTCAATTTTTTTCATTACAAGATTTTAAATTCCATTGATTATTATGCGTGGACAATTATTTGGATTTTATATTTATATAAATTATTTTTCAAAATAGTTTGAATGTGAATCGATATTTCGGGATTAAAAACAGTTGACCGCACCGAAATATGCAAAATTTTGTATACTTTTTAACCGTGGCCACAATATGGGGTGTAATGCTAACAAAAAGAAGATGGGCTCCAAAAAATTCTTAAGAATTAGCAAATGGGTTGTACATTATTAGAAATAATACACACGAGAGCAGTGACTGTTGGATGTCCATCCAACGGCTATCGTGCTTTTTCAATCTCTGCTCTTCCTGCTCCAGCCGCTCAAACAAGCGCCGGTGGGACTGCCTGCTCCCTCCTCCCGCGGCCGGCTATACTGCCGTGTAAGCCTCACCGCCCCACCGTACTCCCATCGCTGGCCTAGCCATCCCTCTACTCACCCACACCTACTGTTATTCTCCGGGGACGGCAGACGAACCAGTAAACCCTCGTACTCCTCCGCATGGGAAACAACTTCCGAGTCTTCCCTGACTTCGTGTCATTTCCTTCCTAGGCCTCGCCATCGTCCACCGCCCTGGTGCTCTCGGCGCGGCCTGGTCAACGTGGTCAATGAACGACATCCATTGGAAGTGGACTGTACGTGGAGAGGCTGACAGCTGGGTCCATGGCCGCACGCAAGGAAATGCCTCCTTATTACGCGCAAAATAATGATTCCTCCACCTGACAGCTAGGACCCACGGGAAGGGCTTCTGTATTTCGCGAAAAAAAGTTCCTCCCGCTGACAGGTCGGACCCACCAGGTATATCTTCACACGCAAGGAAGTGCCTCCTTATTACGCACAAAAAAATGAATACCCCCTGCTAGCTGGGACCCACCATAGTGGGTGGCTGACTTGTGGGCCTACTAAGTTGACAGGGACGGAGGGCTTTGTCAACTTAGTCAATATGAACGATTCTAACTCCAGTGACTGTACGATGTCCATCCATCGGCCATAGTGCTTCTTCAACCTCTGGTCTTCTTGCTCCAGCCGCCCAAACCAGCGCCGGTTATGCCGCATGCTCCTGCCTCCCGTGGCCGGCTGTGCTGCCGCGGAGGCCTCACCAGCCCCATACTACTCCCACCGCTGGCCAGACCATCCCTCCACTCACCCACACCCCCTGTTATTCTGCGGCGATGGCGGCTTCACACCGCAGCCGAACCAGTGAACCCTCGTACTCCTCTCTGCGTGGGTATCCACTGCCGCGTCTTCCCCGGCTCCGTGCCGTCCCCTTTCTAGGCCTCACCGTCGTCCACCACCTTGGTGCTCTCGGCGCGGCGTGGTCAATGTGATCAACAACCAACTTTCATCAAAAGAGTACTATACGTGGAGAGGCTGACAGTTGGGTCCACGGCCGCACCTGGATCCACGGTCACAGCCCAATTTTTTTGTGATTTGCCAAGTAAGTTGCTTTGTCAGGCCTGTTGGGCTGCAAATCTTTCAAGACGAGGAGAGCTTCATTCGGCTGGCCAAGAAAATGGCCTATCAGTAATGAGAAATGGGTTGTACATTTTTAAAACACATCAAACCAGCAACTAGTTTCAAAATTCTTTTTTTCATTTCAAGATTTTAAATTGCATTGATTTTTATGCGTGGACAATTTGTTGGATTTTATATTGATATACATTTATTTTTAAAATTAGTTTGAATGTGACTCGAAATTTCGGGATTAAGAACAGTTCGGACCGCACCGATAGATGCAAAATTTCGTATAATTTTTTAACCGTGGCCACAATATGGGTTGTAGTGCTAACAAAAAGAATATGGGCTCCAAAAAAACCTTAAGAATTAGCAAATGGGCTGTAAATTATTAGAAATAATGGCAGATGGGTTGTATGTTATTTTTCACAGATTTGAGGCTTTCCTAAAAAAAGGTTCACGCACAAGCAGTGTCTGTTGGATGTCCATCCAACGACCGTCGTGCTTCTTCAATCTCTCATCTTCCTGCTCCAACCGCTCAAACAAGCGCCGGCGGGACTGCCTGCTCCCTCCTCCCCGCGGCCGGCTGTGCTGCAGCGCAGGCCTCACCGCCCCACCGTACTCCCACCGCTGGCCTAACCATCCCTCTACTCACCCACATCTACTGTTATTCTTCGACGATGGTAGATCAACCAGTAAACCCTCGTACAGTCATACTCCCATCCGCGTGGGAAACAACTGCCGAGTCTTCCCTGGCTCCGTGTCGTTCCCTTCCTAGGCCTCGTCGTCGTCCACCGCCCTGGTGCTCTCGGCGCGGCCTGGTCAACATGGTCAACGACCGACATGCATCTGAAGTCGACTGTACGTGGAGAGGCTGACAGCTGGTTCCACAGCCGCACGCAAGGAAATGCCTCCTTATTACGCGCAAAATAATGATTCCTCCACCTGACATCTGGGACCACCGAAAGGGCCTCTGTATTTTGCGAAAAAACGTTACCGTCGCTGACAGCTCAGACCCACCAGCTATATCTTCGCACGCAAGGAAGTGCCTCCTTATTACGCACAAAAAAATGAATACTCCCCTTGCTAGCTGGGACCCACTATAGTGGCAGGATGACTTGTGGGCCTACTAAGTCGACGGGGACGGAGGGCTTTGTCAACTTAGTCAATATGCACGATTCTAGCTCCAGTGACCGTACGATGTCCATCCAACAGTCGTAGTGCTTCTTCAACCTCTGGTCTTCTTGCTCCAGCCGCCCAAACCAGCGCCGGTCGTGCCTCGTGCTCCTGCCTCTCGTGGTCGGCTGCGATGCGGCCGAGGCCTCACCGCCCCTACTACTCCCACCGTTGGCCAGGCCATCCCTCTACTCACCCACACCCCATGTTATTCTGCGGCGACCACCGCAGTGAACCAGTGAACCCTCATACTCCTCTACGCGTGGGCATCCACTGCCGCGTCTTCCCCGGCTCCGCATCGCCCCCTTCCTAGGCCTCGCTGTCGTCTACCGCCCTGGTGCTCTCGGCGCAGCATGGTCAACGTGGTCAAGGAGCGGCTTCCATCGGACGTGGACTGTACGTGGAGAGGCTAACAGCTGGGTCCACGACCACAGCAAGGAATACGTGCAGAATAATTATTCCTTCACCTGACAGCAGGGACCCACTGGACGGGCCACCGTATTTCGTGAAAAAACGTTTCCCCTGACTGCTGGGACCCACCAGCTACATCTTCGGACGCAAGGAAGTGCATCCAGGAAAAAAACGATTTGCCCCCTAACTGCTAGGACCCACCAGCTACATCTTCGCACGCAAGGAAGTGCCTGACAGTCGGGACCCACCTGGTCAAACTGTACGTAGCGTTGTCATTTTGGTCGCGAACGTGTATGTACATACTGGTCGATATAGAGGCGCGCACGTGTCGTGGTAAAGGCGCGCACGTAGCATGTACACGTACGTACAGCGGCCATTGTGCAAGAAAGAAAACACGGCCACGTACGTACATACGGGCGGGGTCTCGAACGCCTACTCGCGCATACGTACGGCCAGGGCTCGTGTACATGGCCGGGTCGGAATGGAGAAACTGCGTCGTCGTCGTGTTCATGGGGAGCCAACCGGCTGTGTCGGAATGGAATGCGTCATCGTGTTCATCGAGAGGGCTTGGACGGAATAGCCGATGGAAACAAGGCCTGATGTACCGCAGAACGGAGGAAACGGCCTTGTGTTCGACCAGCCGCGTTCAAAATAGGATCCTGTTCATCGGGAGGGGTCTGGCGTACCGCAAAACGGAGGAAACGAACCTCTACGTTTGAAACGGGGTCCTGTTGATCGGGAGGGGTGTGGCGTACCTCAAAACGGAGGAAACGAACTTGTGTTGGAGCGCTACGGTCTAAACGGGGGTCCTGTTCATCGGGAGGGGTGTGGCGTACCGCAAAACGGGACTCCACGGGATACTGTTCATCTCCATTGTCGACCCCCTCCAGCCTCCACGGGCTACTGTTCATCCACCGTCGTCCTCCTCCAGCCTCCGCCTGCGACTGTTCATCCACGGGCTCCTGTTCATCCAGCCTCCACCTCGCGCTACTCCACCGGCTACTGTTCAACCAGCTCTCTCCACGGGCTCCTGTTCAACCACCCCTCCACGGGCTACTGTTCATCCAGCCCTCCACCGTCTACTGTTCATCCAGCCCTCCATGGGGTCATCCTGTTCATCCAGCCCTCCACGGGGTCCTGTCCATCCAGCCCCAACCAGCTCGATCGATCGGGGTCATGTTCATCCAGAGGCAACACCAACGGGTCCTGTTCATCCACCTCCACCGGGAACTGTTCATCCAAACCCCCCAGCAACACTCATTGTTCATCCAGAGGCGGCATCGACCGGCTTCAGTTAGCAGCAGTAGTGAAGGAATCGCTCGATCGGGTTCAGTTAACAGCCATCGATCGATCGCTCAGGTTCAGTAACGCGTAGCCTGCAGTGCAATCGCTCGGGTTCAGTAGGCGAACGCCTCGCTCGGGTTCAGTTAGAGCCCAATGCCTCGCACCCACATGCGCGCGTGTACGAGAGAAACGCGCAAACATTCGTGCATCGCTCGGCCCCGACCACCCACCGTAACCGGGAACACCCTGATATTTTCCTCGCCCTCGCTTCTACCACGGTTTTTTCCGTCATGGACGGCCCAAAGAATGTCATGCAGCTGCGTCTTCGGCCCGCCCAGGACGAAAAGCCCATTTTCTGTTATGATTTTTTGTCATAGAAGTAGGAGCCCACCACATCTATGATGATACCGGGTTTTGTCACAATTATCGTCATAGAAGTGTCATAAGTATGACAGAATTTTTTTTCGTTCGGCCCAACATGTCACGGATGTGTCTTTTTTGTAGTGTAGGGAGTCCTAGTAGGACTCCACACTTTGGGCGCGCCCTATGAGGGCCGGCCTCCTCCTCCCTCCATTCTTTATATACGTGGCCAAGGGGCACCCCATAGACACACAAGTTGATTGTTTCCAGCCATGTGCGGTGCCC
Organism: Triticum aestivum; assembly: GCF_018294505.1. Taxonomy (NCBI): domain Eukaryota; kingdom Viridiplantae; phylum Streptophyta; class Magnoliopsida; order Poales; family Poaceae; genus Triticum; species Triticum aestivum. The sequence goes on from NC_057797.1 coordinate 680,560,698, forward strand.
CCCTCCACCATAATCCACCTTGGTCATATCGTAACGGTGCTTAGGCAAAGTCCTGTTCCGGTAGTATTATCATCACTGTCATCATGCCGTCGTGCTGGTGAAGCTCTTCCTCGACACTCTGCTGGATCGAGAGTTCGTGGGACGTCACCGAGCCGAACATGTGCAGATTGCGGAGGTGCCATACTTTCGGTACTAGGATCGGTCGATCGTGAAGACGTATGACTACATCAACCGTGTTGTCATAACGCTTCCGCTTACGGTCTACGAGGGTACGTAGACAACACTCTCCCCTCTCGTTGCTATGCATCACCATGATCTTGCGTGTGCGTAGGTAAATTTTTTGAAATTACTGCGTTCCCCAACACTACCTATATACTATCAACACATCTTACAGAATATATCATAAGCACATAATATTTCAATAGATGTCTCTTTGTCACACTTTTAGAGAGTTGCTATTGGTGAAATTATGAACCCCGGTCCAGGCTTTAGCATAAGTTTTTTTCTAGTTCTTATTTATTCCAAACATACAATACAAGTAGCAAAGCTAGTAAGGTTGCCCCCCTTGCTAGAGTTCTTGGGGCACAAGTGAAATTTTATTAGTGTTGCACAACTTATCATTGGTGTAGAAAACAATACCTTCACGATTGTTACCTTGGTTCTCATTGGGGGGACTCGCTACTTGCTACAACTCCCGCACTTGGTGAGGGGGGGGACTACCATACATCCTAATATGAGCTGAAGTAAGCATCATGGTATGAGCGGGTGTGCTTGTACCAACACTCGTACGAAATCAAGACAAGAGGATCAGTGGGTCTAAAATTTAGCCAAGCACTAGTATGAGTACCATTAGGCAGAAACCTTAAACATGCTGCTATTGAAGTAATCCTAAATCCAAAATTTTCAAGCTCTCTCTCTCTCTCTCTCTCTTCTCCTCCAAACTACAAAGAACCATGGTTGATTTCAGCTTGTTTCCTCGCACACCAAGGTTTCAAGGTAATCTCCTCCGTCCCACCATTTATTCCCCCCGATCTTGTGCTCATTTGCTTAGCAATGATGTTTTAGGGTTCAAACTAGTTTCAGGAACAAGTTAATTGTTGAACATGTTTCCATGCATGTTTTTTGAGGAGTTTTGCTTCCTACTATTATAGGAGTCATTTTTATCAGTGTTATTGCATCGGAGGTTTAGTTTGATTTATATTAGGTATGGAGACAAGAGGGCACACTACTTATGTTTGTGCTACTACACATGGATTACCTACTACACATAATAAAACCAGAGATAGTGCATGGCTCAATCATGCTCGTGAACAACATAAGTGAGTTGCCTTCCTCAACATAAACCTTGATGGTGATTTAAAGAAAATTTCAAAGAAATTCGTTCCCTCAAAGTTAGGTCAACCAAGTGGGCATGTCCTACCACTATGAAAACTCTCGGCGTAGGCAACAATTTCAGTTATTTATGTAACAATGTCAGCATGTATGTATCACTTTCATAAGTAGGATGCATATACTTATCGCCAGTTGACACTTGAGTTCTTGATCATGTTGACACACACCAATGGACATCACCCCAAAGTAAAAAAAAAGAAACATGATTAAGTTTTGACTTATGAATGTCGACTTCAAGCCCCTCATTGAATGGTGTGATTTTTTTCCTTCATCAACAACGATGGTCAGCTTCATTATAGCGTCAACCATATTGATGCTCCACCCATGCAATATTTCCGCCAATTGAGCATTTGTAACCCAATGCCAAGAGAAAGCGGTACGGAGTGCTCTTCTATTTGACATCAATTTGACTGCGGACATGTTGCTTACTCGAGGGGAGTAAATGAAGGTGATAGAAAAAGAGATGATAATACTCGTGAATATCGTGTTCCTGACCTCCAACATGATGTCAAACTTGAGAGACATGCTTTTAAAATGTATTGCTAGTTAATACCTGAAACTTCATCCATAAATCATATATCCATATTTAGAAGGTCGGATTATCCTATTAAAATAGATTATCCTATGGCGTCATATCATACTAGTATCATATCTTATACCATATCGTATCAGCCGAACTCGGAGTCGAAACGGATTGTGTGCGGATGTAAAAATCTCCTACCGTATCCTATAAAAACAGATTCGAAAGCGGTTTCAGTCAAAACTTATCCTAACCACTTTCACCCTTATTCACAATCTACCACCAGTCCATGCGTTGTCGGATGGGCTAGAATTAATTGCCAATGACCTTTTATACTATTATTACTAATATTTACAAAACATAGCGAAGCAAATTTCCGGAATCGTGCGTAGTGCTAGCTAGTAGACTTGTACCCCTAAAAAAATCTAGTAGAGTTGTACACACAGTTACTTTTAAGTCCTCTATAAACCAAAGCTTGGTAATTCGAAAGCCATCCTAGATTTCACCGTATTTTTACCGGCATCAAGATTCACAATTGATGCCTATAATATCCAGGTCGAAACTCTGACATCTGGCATCGCTCTTCTTTCATCAGATTTGCAGTTTTATCCAATTCTCGTGATTGATTCGAGCGTCGCCCTCATAACTAGATCGTCCTTGCTTGATCTTTTTTGGTATTTGTTCATGGCCTTTGTAGGTTTGCTGAACTGCTCGTTCCTGCATGTTGGAGACACAAAAATGTCACAACAGTTTCGGGACTACAAGTAATCACACCTACTAAACTCTAACTGAATAAGAAGAAACGAGCAGTTCTGGCACACACTTTGAACACCGGCAGCAGCTGCTAGCGAACATATGAAATAAATTGTTCAAGAAATCACCTGTTTTTGCCGCCGGGTGCCGCCGCCAGCAGGCGAACATACTCTGCCTCCGGCTGCCGGATAGAGGGGCACTGACCCATCCCTGCCTTTCTACTTTCTCTCTGTGTCTGCTATTGCTGCTCTGCTCTACTCTGCTTGCTAGTTGCTTGCTGCCTGAGTTGCATTTGGTCACATTTGTATTTAAAGGGTTCTGGTTCAAATATAAAATACAGAAAACAGGGAAAAGTGCTCGGATATTTTGGTCCTTTTGGGCTTTTTAGTAGGCATGCATGAACTGTGCTGCTTCATGGTGCCACTTGTATGTTATTCTTTAGGCTGATTTTGGGTCTGACAGTTTGACTTCTTCTCCCAACTTGACTCTTCATCAACTTCACTCGATCTCCAACTAAAGAAAAAGAAATTCACTCGATCACACACATCACTACGAAAGAGTACGCATGCACACGTGCATGAAGTTGTCTTTTTCCGCATCTTTTCTCTTGTCTTTTCTATTTGTTTATCTGAACAAAGGGATGAGTGTGTTTAGAGCATCTCTAGCAAATAACAAAGTTCTGGGTGTTGAACTTGAACATACGAGTGATCTTGTCCAGCTTCCATAGCGTAAGGGCATCTCCAACGCCGACCCACAAACCGCCTGCATACATTCGCACTATGTTGTCCGGACATCGGAAATCATACTACGCGGGCATGTATCTCCGCTCGGCGGTCCAGACGCACTTTCTCTCGCAAATTAGAGACAAGGGGGGATGGTTGCGGGACCGAGTCCGGACATCAGCCATGTTGGAACCCGACACACCAGGTCCATTAAATCCGCCATCCCGATCTCATTTTCTTTCACTCCTCTACTTTACCCCCTTGCTTTGCATCTGCAACCTCCACCTCTGTTGCCGCCACTGTATCTCTGGCCGCCACACATGCATTGCCGAACGTTCGCAACGAGCATTGACAGCCGTTTGCCCAGGTACGCTCTACCGCCGTGTCAACGACCTCCATGGAGGCCACTACGCCTGGCAGGTGTTCGGTCAAATGCCCATGAGCTTATTTTCGGAGGCCATGTCGTTTTTTCAGAGTAGGAAGGATGGCAGGGTACTCAACCATGGAGGATGAGTTGTTGTGCGATGCGTGGTTGACTTTATCCGCGGATTTTGTAGGCAGGAGCAAAGGGGGTACATTCTAGCAGCAAGTGCATGAATCATTTCACGCACGAAAGCACATTGCGCCCTATGACATGCACATCATCCATGATCGCAATGTGAGGTCATCATCATATCGATGGCACGCCATCCAGACCATCGTCAGCAAATTTTGTCACGTAATTGCTTAGCTGGAGGCAAGATGGCCATTGCATGCGGCAGAGGAGGAGATCATAAGTTTTGCTTCTTCTTCCTCAACTTGTTAACCGAATCATTCATTCACTCAATGTTACTCTACACATTGTGTAGCCCTTACGTGTTGCCGTGATGTACCACAGGATAAAGCGGCCGCCATTTACGTACACACACTATTGGGTGAAACTGAAGGGTAGTATGTGTGGGACGACATGATCCATTAAAAAACTTGTTGGACATCGAATTTGACACACTGGACATATTTGCATGCTATGTATAGATTATTTGTGCTATTTTGTTTCCGAACTTTGATGAATATCAGCCGGTTTGCATGTCCGCTAATTCAAAACCCGGCTTGAAATGAGGAGGAAATTTGTGGGTCGCCATTGGAGATGCCCTAATGCGGCAACGTTTGAATAATTTATCCAAATGCATTAGAGGATCTACAAACAGACCCCATATCCGCCCTAAACGCCCGGGCAGACTGCCTGGTCAGTGTCCGGATGAAAAAACGTCATCCAAATGGATGCTTCGTATCCGGTCCAAACACCCAGTCTGACCGACACTTCCCATATCGCATGCCACGTCGGACTGACCACTAAGGCCCGCGCCAATTCAGTCATATTCTCCCCCCCCCCTCCTTGCCTGACCAGTCCTCTCCTCCTCTCTATTGTTGGCCCTCATCCACAGAGTCGTCACCAGAGTTCCGCCGGCATCGTTGCTCCGCTGTCATCCCCAACCTAGGGCTTAGCCACCGGAAGCCGCAATCCACACCGCCGCTGACCGTGGTTCTCCACCACCGAACGTCATATCGATACGTTCAATTCTCCCATATATACACCTCGCGCTCTACGTGTTCGGTGAAGTGACAGAGCTAGATTTTGATTCTTTCGGTCATCATTTCTAGGTCATTCAATGGATTCATCATGGAATAATGGCTATGAGAACTCTGACCTTGATGAATTCTTATTCAACGAGTTCATCGCCTCGTCGGATTTGTGGAGTTGCGATAATGTGCGAAGTGGAGACACTTTGGCGGCTCATGACATGTTTTGTAATCTTGCACAACATGATTGTCGAGGATGAGGATGAAGGGCCAGCACGCACACATGATATTGAGAAGCCCAGAACTCATGTTCGCCTCCTGGAACAAGGGGCAGAGAGTATTGCAAACTTTTTGGAAAAGCATCGACAATTGCGAGATCAACATGTGCATGTTGAATGATCTTGTGGAGCATATGCGGGTCCACACTGGAAATCAGTAAACTTTGCTTTTAGTTTATCAATTATGCACTATGAACAATATTTATGTTTGAACTATGTATTCTTAAGTACACACAATTTGTATTTATGTGCATTGAATAATATTTGGCCAAGATCATCGGCGTGCATGTGTTTGCGTGTATTTGATATTTTTGAAATAGGGATTATGGTTGCAAAACGCATTATTTGAGAGTCGTCCGGTCACTGTCCACGGGTGTGTCTGGACGAGTCCGCGGACGTATAGGGACCCGTAATTGATAATTCTGGTTGTAGATGCTCTTCTCAGATTCGCAATTGAGAAACCCATACACAACTTCAAAATAATCTGGTGTAGCACTTGTGGGCGGTTCATATGAACAATAATAGCATATGTAAGAATGTGTTGAATTTAAATTTGAGCCAATTTATTTCAAAACTGTATTACGATTGGGTTGTGGAATATTTTTGCATTAAAACATTTCTCTTTGGATTATTGATGCATTGTGCTACTTATGATTCTTGATGCTTTGGAATATTTGGAGGCGTCCGTTTGACGAAGGCCCCTTGGATATGCCCTTAGAATCTGTAGGGATGTTTGGTTCGACGCGACCATGCTCTGTTCAACATAATCAGAAGTTCAACCATGGTTAGTGGACCAATGTTTAATAGTCTTTGGCGCAAGAATAGTTCACAGTTTTCTACATCACGAACAGTGTCCATTCCGGTGCACTATTACCATCTGGCAGCGAGCAGATTGTTCTCTTCACAGCCGATGTCATCATCGCCGACGACATTATGATCATCCTCGTCGTACAAGTTAAAAGAGACGGCATCGCCTGGTTCTTGTTGGATCGGATCCGGCCGACACTCTCTCCTCTCATGGATACATCTCACCAGCTGAAAAGGGTTCCGAGCGAGACAGTTCGGTGCTATCCGTCATTCAACTTATAATCATATACGGCATGAAAAAGCAGGAGCTGATAATGGCCGTGCTGTCAGTGCCCATTAGAGTACAAAACCCAAACTATAGCGCCCAAACACTAGTACGAGCTAGCTCAGCTAAGCCAGCTTACGAGCATGGAGTGGTAGCTGAGCATTTCCCATGTACACTGCGTACGTACCAAGGATGCTTGGAGAGCAGGTTGACGATAAAGTTTCCTTTATTCTTTTGAAGAACCTAGGTTGACGCTCAAGCTAGCCAGGTTAACACCGGAAATGTATTTTGGAAAAAAAAACACCGGAAATGCATCGCTCGGCCTTCATTCCAACAACCGTCAGACCATGTTTAAAAAACAACAACAGCCATGAGCCCGTGAGCCCGTTCAGACGGCCCGGCATGCGTACTCGGCTCGTGGCCCAGCTAAGAGCGACCTCCTGGCCTGCTGCCCAAGCGCCCCCAGTGGCCCAGTCCATGACTTATTGCAGTGACAAATTTGTTGACGCGGAAACCTTTCCCCCGTGGCCATGGGCGCAGTGGACTTCGGACGCCGGACGGCGCTGCCCGCCTCGCCTACGCACGCCTGCGTTTCCGCAAGGCACGGAGGAAACCGGACGGCACTCCGGCAGTGGCACGGTGTCGCGAGGAACACACGGCGTACTGTCGCATTGATGGGCCATCGGGCATTCCGCAAGGCACGGAGGAAACACGGCCATGTGGCCATGGAAGAGAGTCAAAGCGCGCGTAGGCGTGTGCCGCCGTCCTCCATCCTCAGCCGTGCCCGTGGGCGATCGAGGGAATGCACGGGAATCGCAACGGCGGTGCAGGCGCACACAGCAGCACAGCACGTGACCGCACGCACGCGGCGGCGGGCCGAGGGGGAGGCAGCCAGGCTGCCGGACTGACGACGGCCAGTTGAGCTCCACCGACCGGCGCCTTCCGCGAAGTCACCACCCTGGACCCTGCTGCCACGGACACCGCACACCTGCGATCCGTCGTCTTCCTATAAAATTGGAACAAACCACCTTCACTTCACTTCACTTCACCTGTTCACCCAGTAGATCGTGCACCGGTATTTCGATCAGCGGATCGATCGCCAGGAGGAGATCGATCGAATCGATGGTGGTCGGCGGCGCGCGCTGCGCCGCGGTGCTACTGCTCGCCTTCGCGGCAGCCCGAGCTGCCCCCGACGTAGATGGTGAGAGCATCGCCAAAGCTACTGCACTGTTTACATCTTGCCTGCATCCATGAGTGATTAGTCGTTCGTTAAATGCGATTGCCGTCTAGCGATCGACCGTCACTTGGTTAGGTAGTTCGAACGTCTTTGGTCATGTTCGCATACATTCTAGCTACGTGTGTTGCAAAGATGCATAGGAAATACCCGTCTATTGTCTCAGTTTTTTCTTAACAATCTATTGTCTAAGTTTAATTACCATTCTGTGCTAGCCATTGGATGCCACACTGCCGACTGGGGACGGCAACCTTTTCCATACACAATTCTTTTCAGTTACTTACAGTTCGACCCAAATCCAAATGGGTCGCATTTTCCCTTCTTTCTCCTGTATCATGGCCGCCACCTTTACCTTGACTCGCAACTCCAACCATGTCCCCCCCCCCCCTCCAGCTCGTCAGAAATCTTGATCGACTGTGCTTTTTTTTCGCGAATACGCAAAGCTTGCATATCATTTCATTAATAGGTAGGAGAGAACAAGAGTAACATAGATAAAAGAGGGGGAAGTGGGAAAGAATACAACACAGCATACACTCTCCTAGCTCAAACTCCAGCCAAGGAAGGCGAGGAGACAAGACCCAGAGCACCTAGACCGCGTCACAACCATCACAAGGCACCACCGTCGCACGGCCACCGCTCCAAGACAGACCAAATCAACGTACCCCCACCTTAAGCGCCTAGAGGAGTTGGCAAGTGGGAAGCAGGATTTGGCTGAACAGGAGGAAGAAGCCATGGATGAGGCACCGACAATGTCGTACATTGCGCCCCGAATGCCCATGCCCTGAGAAGCAGCCCAAAACCAAGCTTGGCGTCCACCATCTTTAATTCCAACACTGGAGACGCCACGAGCAACCAAGACCGCGCCTTCAAGAAGGATACGACGTCGGGATGCCGCCGCTGTCCGATCTGGTGAACCAGACCTGGGGGTTTCCCCCGGTGCGCGAAGCGGGACACAGACAAAAGACCATGGCAGCGCCTTCAACAAGGACACGGCACCCGCAGGTGTCGCCACCGCCAGCAACAGCAAGCTGAGCAAGGATTTCCTATGTCAAACCTTTTTTCCTTCTTTTTCATGAATACGCAAAAGTTGCATATCTTTTCATTGATAGAAGAAGGATAGCACAACATGGGATAACAACAACTCACTAAGCCATGTACACAGAGAGGCATGAAATTGAGCTCGTAAAATGACAGACGTGGGGTTGCTCAGCCCCAAAAGACCTCTCAGATTAGCCCTTGGGGATGGTGTTTTGGATTCCGATGGGGCAGGCCCTCCTATGTCAAACTTCACTAAATCTAATAAAATGTTAGCAAATTTGAAGATCTAGCTTTGATTTATGTCAACCTTTTTAAAATTTGAAAGTCTATAGAAAAATGTGTCAAGATAATTGAATTTGTGGTTCAACCAGTTACTCCAAAAATTCAAACCGATGGAATGAGACGGGCGATATATTTCAAAACTCTTCCTCGCATCTAGGCCTTTTTGTAGTCATGCGTGGGATTGATGTGGGCACAAATATCTTCTTTTCTAATACCGTGTTAGCATTGTTTTGAACCCGAGACCTTTTAGCATCGATACCATATTGAATTAATGCTCCAATTATTTCATCCGAAAGTTTGAACTGATAGAAAGAGGGGACAATATATTTGCATATCAACAACATCAAATTAGTTTCATTATAATATCCATCACAAAATATACCGTTGTACTATGTAATACTTCCTCCGATCCATAATAAGGGCCCGTTCGGAAGCTCTTCGCTTCCTCGCTTCTCCGGAATAAGTGCCGCGGTTTTAAACTGACATTGAAGTAGCATATTTTTCATTTGGAACTGAAGGAGAAGTTCAACAATAGAGTACAACTTGATTTGATTTGGAACTGAGGGAGTACTCCCTAGAAAAATGCTGGCGTTGACTTGTAATTATTCGCACGATATCGTGCAAAAGGAATCAAACCAGGGTGCACAAAATTGATTCATCTATGAGTCGACGGAGTGTAAAAAAAGTACTCCTAACATTTTCTTGAAAATTGCCGGCATTGACCTGTTAGAACCACAGAGATCAAATCAGGGCTCTGCACTCTAACGTGCTGCGTACGGGTGGGTACATGTATGGTTCAGATTATTATGCAGAATGTCAACGCCTGAGATCTACTCTAGGTTGACGGTTCACTGCCTGACACTGACACATCATGCATGCCAATATGCCATCACTAATTTGTGCCCGCTGCATGCATGCATGCATGCAGGCCCGCTGCTGAACGGCAACTTCGAGTACCCGCCGAACAGGTCGCAGATGAACGGCACGAGGGTCACGGGCGCGCACGCCATCCCCTACTGGAAGGCCGCCGGCCCCGTGGAGTACGTCGAGTCGGGGACGGACCGGCCGGGCGACGGCATGGTCCTGCCGGTGCCGGAGGGCGCGCACGCCGTGCGCCTCGGCAGCGGCGCCTCCGTCCGGCAGCAGCTCAGCGTCACCCGCGGCGCCCGCTACTCCGTCACCTTCAGCGCCGCGCGCACCTGCGGCCAGTCCGAGCGCCTCCGCCTCTCCGTCGTCCCCGACGCCGCCGCCGACGCGCCCGGCCGGGAGCTCCCCATCCAGACCGTGTACAGCGCCAGCGGCTGGGACTCGTATGCCTGGGCCTTCCACGCCGAGCGGGGCGTCGTCACGCTCGTCATCCACCACAGCGACGACGGCGGCGGCGCGGAGGACCCCGCCTGCGGGCCCCTCGTCGACGCCGTCGCCATCAAGACCCTCCACCCTGCCGCCGAGGCCGCCGGCGGCAACCTGCTGAGGAACGGGGGCTTCGAGGAGGGGCCGTACGTCGCCCCGGGGTCGACGTGCGGGGTGCTGGTGCCGCCCATGGGCGAGGGCGCCGTGTCGCCGCTGCCCGGGTGGATGGTCATGTCCTACTCCAAGGCGGCCAAGTACGTGGACGCGGCGCGCCACGCGGTGCCCGGCGGATCGCGCGCCGTGGAGCTGGTGGCCGGCGTGGAGGCGGCGCTGGTGCAGGAGGTGGACACCGTGCCGGGGAGCGCGTGCCGGATGGAGTTCTCCGTCGGGGACGCCGGGGACGGGTGCGTGGCGTGCGGGCCGGAGCTGCAGCCCATGCGCGTGGTGGCGGCGGCCACGGGGGCGCAGGGGACCGCCGCCGTGGAGTACCATTCCCGGGGCACGGGCGGGCGCGCGCGCGGCGCGCTGTCGTTCACGGCGGAGGGGAGCCGCACGCGGGTGGTGCTGTATAGCTCCGGCTACCACACCATGTCCGACGGCAGCGGCTCGCTCTGCGGGCCCGTCGTCGACGACGTCTCGCTCGTCTGCGCTTAGAAGCCGCCGCCGGATGCTGCGTCGCTAGCTAATGTGTCGGCACGGCAGCCATGCGCGATTATTTTAGACATTGCACCATCTCACATTTCTTTCGTTTCTTCTCTTCTGAGGAACATCATCAAATTTGAACGATTCATACGTAGGTCCGTACAAGAGATCTCAAAGGAATTCTTTCAAATTGTTTCAAATTGTGTCAGTACAAGAGATTATCAAAGTGGCAAGCTTATAAACGGCTTTATTTGGCAGATTATCTTTCGAGGTAAGAATGTACCAAAATCTATCTTGTCTGTAATCAAGTCGTCAATCACCATCGCTCGGTGAAAGAATGCTTTGCCATTCCGCGCATCAAGAACAGCGTCCGTTCCGGTGCGTTATTACCACCTGACAGCGAGGAATTATTCTGTACACATCCGAGACCATCGCCGCAGTCGACGTTATCATCATCGTTGTGCTGCATCTTGTCTAGTTTTTCTTCGATTTGAGCTCCGCCACTCTCTCCTCCGTGGACTTCATAGCTTCTCCGTATATGCTCACCAGCTGATAAGAGTTTCAGAGCGAGATAAGTTCAGTGGTGTCCGGAGAAAAGTAAAGGATGATGGTGCTACTGTTATTTCTGATCTTACCTCATCAACTTCGCCAGGGGTCATTGTCAATGGCGGTGACATCATAATGCTGTCGCCGGCAACCCTGACCAGCATGCCACGCTTCTGGCACTCCTGTCCGAAGATAGCACCAACACCTGAATATGCCATCAGGGAAACAGTTTGTAAGGATACTTTCTGGTTCAGTGAACGTATGTATATTCTGGAACACGACCAGTCGTTCTATATTTCTGGGATGATAAACTTCTACTCCCTCTGTAAACTAATATAAGAGCGTTTAGATCACTAAAATAGCAATCTAAATCTTATATTAGTTTACGGAGGGAGTACTAGTATAACAATGCTCCAGTGAGAGTGGTTCCAAGCTATGACTTGTTACTTACCCCATTCAGCAGGGAATGGGTCATCTCGTGATTTATTATTGGCGAACTCAGTTCCGAGTATCAATCCTACACCACGGATCTGCATACAGGAGCATGTCGATTATGCTTTTGAACAAGAAAAGAGTCCGCTGAGACAAACAAGAGCAGGGTACCTCCCCAACAATTGGACTTCCTGCAAAGGCCTTCGTTCCCTCCTGGAAGCGTGGAGCGATTTGCTTCACATGATCAGGAATATTCCTTTCCCTGATACCATATAGTTTGCGAAAGATTCGTAAGGACAAGAAAGCAAATACGGGCAGAGGTAGGGGCTCTGTGTGCTATGGGAAGTGCAGTATACCGATAGATTTTCAACGCCTCAATGGCGACAGCACAAGCAACTGGATGGCCAGAGTATGTAAAGCCATGAGCAAATGAACCTGCAAGAAAAAGACAGCAGCTCAGCGCACATCACATTTGTGAAGCTCACATATCCTTAAAAAAAAGGCTAGAGACATGCCAACACAGATATGACTAATTAAGCTCACGCAATGCCATTCACTTACCTAGCTTATTGCTCTGAGAATCAACCACAGCTGCTATTTCGGGGCTAACAAGAGTCGCTCCAATGGGCACATACGCAGACGAAAGAGCCTGTTTTCATGAAATTGGCAGGCTCGGCTGACATCGGATAATTAATATTTACTGATATACTGTTGTGAAAGGATATTCACCTTGGCCAAGGTGACTAAATCTGGCTTGATGTTATACATATCAGATCCGAACATGGTTCCCAACCTTCCAAATGCGGTAATGACCTGAAACACATCATCAGTTAATAACGACTGCATACAGAAGTTTCCTGTGTTCCTGCACTATCTAGTATTTTGTTTTGTGTTTGACTTCACACGTGAGTTTAAAGTACCTCATCTACTATGAAAAGGATGTCATACTTCTTAACCACAGCTTGAACCTGTAGGCAGACAGGAAGATGAGATAAGATAAACAAGGAAAAGAAGAATTCAAGTCCACTATATAGAAGCAACCTAATATATACACTAGCTTTAAGGGTTCATCAGGCAATAATGTTTCTGTGGATTCTGCTAAAAAAAGATGTTTCTGTGGAACTACTGCAGCATAAGAGAGTGAAGAAGTATTTAGAAAGCTCAGTAAAGTGTAATCTTAGCTTCACTGGAACTTAACAGTGGGGTCAAATAAATGAATTGAAGAGTCTCCTTCCCCTTACGTAATCTATCAAAAGATGTAGCTCAAGGATTTTAAAACCACCTTATCAAAATAGGTCTTTGGAGGAGGGATGACACCACCAGCACCCATGACAGGCTCAGCAATGAACGCAGCAATCTAACAGGAGAAAAATGCATGAGTCAAGTAGTATACTTGGGACCTATTGCATAAATATAAGTTTGGTGACAAGAAAACCTTACTGTTTCTGGTCCTTCCTTGAGGATAAGATCCTCTAAATTTTTGGCAAGTCTTGTTGCAAATTCTTCTTCTGTCTCACCTGCCCCCCACCAAAACAATTTCATTAGTAACAAAAATGCTGCATTGATCATAAAACTAAATTTTGAAATAAAGAGTACCAGGAAGATGGAAGCGCCAGTAGTGAGGGCAGTCTGTGTGCAGAACAAAAGGTGCTGGCAGATCGAACTTCTGGTGCAGGGCAGGAAGACTAAAGATACAGAAGCGATTAGCAAATAAATTAAGCATCAATAAGAAATGGACTACTAGATTCGTCAAAGTACTAGGTAGTAGGTACTGATAGAAAGAAATATCCACATAAGAAGAAAAACACGGTTTTTTTAGGCCAATACTCACCCAGTGAGACTAGCTGATATTAATGTTGATCCATGATATCTGCAATAAATACAACGGTAGTAAGAAGGAACTCAAAGTACCTCTGAATTACATACAGAATATAACAACGAGACCCCAAGAATATTGAAGTCATGACCCAGGATGGAAATTGATGCCACTGAAAATTACTTACAAATAAAGAAAACCCTATATTTCTAGTTTGAAGATCAAAGATTGAGAAACTATGTTACTTACGCTTTTGATCGTGCAATAAACTTTTTCTTGTTTGGCCTCCCCAATGCATTGTTATAATACCATACCAGTTTGACCTGAACAAGTGTAAACGTTGTAAATGTGTCAGCAGTGCTGTGAGAAACCAGAAGAGGGAGAACAAAACAAATTCCACATCAGCACAGATAACTAGTGCTTATCACCAAATGACTATGCCATTCAGTATGGCAAATATATCAGCTAAACATATTGAGTGAAATAAACAACTAAGGCTATGGCCATCTCAAAAAAGTGCAAATGGTGAACCAGGGACAATAGCTACACTAGCCTTCTAGAAATGGAACACCCAAAAGGTTCTCTCTTTTGACACGTGGAGGAACCATGTAAATCTCACAATCCACCCTACTGTTTGTGTTTCAGTGCCCCAACTTTTTCCCTGAGAAAAGGTTCCTAGCGATGTGTTCTTTAAGGTAAAAAAACTATGTACGTTTGTTATTTAAATAAAAGCTCGTGTCACTTTCTCATACATAACACAATGTAAAACAGTTTTTAGTGATTCTCTGTAGATGCGAATGCCGAATGACGGTAAGAGCAACATATATTGTATCTATAGTTGCTACCCTTCTTAATGAACAGAGCATCTGCACGTTATTCCAAAAAAAATGTTTTAAAATACAGTAGAGTAGGAAATGGTCAGTAGTTCCACCGATCATACATGTGAGTCATTTGCTTCCGAACCGCTATTTGTGAAGAATGCCTTTCCCATTTTGCTTGCAGTAAACATGCTAAGAAGGTCGTCTGCAAGATCCTGAAAACAACAGGCCGTCTCCATCATCAGTATCCACGAAGTCCGAAAATGATTTTAACAGACCGATAGTCAATAAAGAACGCAGAAATTTACCAATGTTGGTTTGGTTGTACGGTTCCAGAAGGAGTGATAGAAGGGCAACTTGTTTAATTGGTCAGTTGCAGCTTTGACTAATCGAGGCTCACTACCACCTGAAGAAACCATGGAAGATGAATGAAATTAGACTGTATACATTACTCTTAAATGCACAAAAATAAAATGGTAATGCAGGGTATTATCCAAAAGAATGGACAATTCTGTGGTACATAATCACACTCCAAAGATTGTACTTGTACATACCTAAAGCTGTACACCAGAGTCCTGCTAGAGAATCTAGATACTTATTCCCGTTGATGTCATAAACATAAGACCCCTGCATATTCAGGTTAACATTGTATAAGGCAAACATAGATACATAGCTCACAACCATAGCATACAGTAATGAACATCTTAAGCTTCCATTTCCAAAATCAAATGTTACATTGCAAGCAAAGTAACAAAGTAAATATATACAGTATAATGCAGAATTAGAGAGTCGCAACCTCAGATCTCTCAATAACCAGCGGATGCACATCATTGCTCTGCCATCCAGCTGTGAATGGTGCCAACATGCCATGCCCCTTAAACCTGGGAAGGTTATGCATTCAAAGTCAGCAGTAGCTAGTAGTAAATATATAGAATCAAAACCTGCATACGCTCCAGTGCATAACAGAGTAAAATTATGTGATAATTCCACAAATACAATCATAATAATAAAAGAAGATGATATACCCATTTTCTTCAGTTGAGTTCGTCTGAGGAGACGATGCTGAGCTGAAATGTCTGACTGATGCATCTGACAAGCTCTCTGCATGCCCTTGTAAGCCCCCGGCGCTGGTTAAATACTTCACAAATTTGCTTGCCTGTGAAAGTGTAAATTAAGGACGATGAAATAAATGATCACACATGAGCTTGGAATCTTTGGCAATGGCAAAAGTTGGCAGGTAAGATGTGAAGTCTGAACGGCTGCGAAAGTAGTGGAACAATCATGTCATAGTAATAGCATCTGGATCGGATGTCTAACATTGATCATAGCCATCACAACTTTTACATGAAAAAAAAATACAGGAATGTTTCGACCCCGCCTGAAGAACAGAGTGATTCCACACTCCCCAACTATTCATGTACGTAAGGAGGAGCGTTAAAGGTAATAACAGAATGGAATCAGGCACAGTAAAACCGTGCCCAACAAATATCCTCAGAAGCATAAAGGTAGATTCCAAAGGCGATGCAGATTCCGGCACAGAACCGCGCGGGCCATCACCGGAGCGGATCGAGAACAAACATAGAATGAAATGGAAATCCCCCTTTATGTAGAATCTTCACGCCCGAATTTGAATAAGAGGCTGGTACCAATCAGGCGCGCCCTCCGTCTCCGCCCGCCCGCCGAGACGGCCGGGGCCCCTCCCTCTCACGAAACGATCGCCGCCGGCGTGACGCCCGAATGACGGCGCCGGCGACCCCGAACCATCGTCACACACACAGGCGCAGGCAGGCGCGGCTCGACGGTTGTTGTACCTAGCGCGCGGAAGAAAGGGGAGGGGAGGAGAGGGGAGGAGAGGAGGGAGAGGGCGGTGACCTGCGATGAGGCATTGGATCGGAGCAGGCCGCGCGCAATCATCTCGGCGGTGACACGGGAGGATCAGAGATGGCTGTTTCCGTCGGAGAGGAGAAATACAGAGCGAGAGGCGAAGGGGGAGGGAGAGAGACCTGCGGTGCGGGGCCATGGCATGTCGCTTGTCACGGATTTATTCCGGGGAGGTGGGGAGAGAGGGAGACGTAGCCAAGTTTTCCGGAGGCTGGGGGGACGTACGTGGCCGAGTTATCCGAGCGCAGACACACGCAAGCAAAGAAAGATGTGTACGTACGTGCGACCTCTTCTTCTTCTCGCATCTTTTGATTTGTCGACATACTGTGTGGTGTATCATCTTTGTAGTATCACTCCTAGAGCAACTTCAACGCAGCTACCCACTTCGTCCGATGTTCAGGTTGACGCGAACAAAAATGAAGGCCCAACATACCAATCCATTTGCAAAACGTGTCTGCGCGGATTTATTTGTGGTTCAAATTTGCGTAGAAATGCATCGGCGCGGACGCGAAGCAGACGCATCGCGCGCTTTTTCGGTGTCCGTCACGTCCTCACCTGATGGCCATCCAACTACCACGGCAGCTTTATTAATGACGACCGCCCACCGGGAGCCACGCGTCAGAGATGCCGGGCGGCCTTTTTTAATTCGAGCGGGACTGTCCTCATCCGCTTCCACACGTCTCGTCCTCATCTCGTCACCCTTGTGCCCCCCGCCGACGACAAAAGCCTAGCAAACCCTAGCCACCGCAAATGGGCGTCTTCTCCAGCAAGGGAAAGGGCAAGGGCCCCGCCGTCTCTCCCCGCGTGCTCCTTCCTTCCTTCGTCGTCGTCTTCCTGCCGGTCAAGGCAGCGGATCACCGTCCCATGCACCAGGTGAAGAGGCATTGGGAGCACCGTGCCCCTCTCCCTTACCCCGATGTCATGCTGTCGCATGACTGGCACTTGGATTCGGAAAGGATCCCAGTGCCGGCGGCGCCGCGGTCAGCACGGGCGCACGCGGAGAAGATGCGACGCCGGAGCAACGCCAAGACCCGGCGTACGCGTTCGACTCGCCGTCATGGCAGCGGTGGTTCGCCTTCGGACACAAGGAGCCCAGGAGGTGCGGCGTCCGCGACGTCTCGCATGGCTCCCCACCGCCGCCCCTCCTCGTGTGTGACGAGGACCAGGTGGCGGAGGCCACCTACCAGACAGCGCTGGCGGTTGTCCTCTGGGAGAACAAGGAGGAGGAGCGGCGCAAAGAGGGAGGAGGAGGAGGCGGCTTACAAGGCGCGCATGGCGGAGGCCATGGCGCTGTCCGCGGCCGGCGACTGTGTCGTGTCGCTGCTGGCCCCACCGTGCCCAGCCAAGGCCGAGCCGGAGCCGACCCCATTAAGCGCTACTCCTGGACCGGGGTGGTGCGCGAATGGGTCAGCGCACCACCGATCTGGATGGGGTCGACAAAGGTGCAAGAGCGCGCCTACCTCGAGCAATGGCGCCAACAAAGGTTGGCCGAGGAGCGTCGCGAGGGCGAGTACCTCGAGATGCTGGAGCGTGACACTGAGGAGGAGCGTCACGAGGTCGAGGAGGAGGCGCGCCGTGCCCAGTCTGCGGCGGACGCCAGAGTCTGGAATACGATGTTTCCCTGGGCCGGCCCAGCCCCCACGTCGACGACGAGGATGCCTAGGGCAGCACGCCTCATCGTAGTTTAGGTTTAATTAATGTTTCAATTAATATAAATATGGACGCGTGGACTCTCACGGCCTTTGTGCCCGGCATTAATGTTTAATTAATAACTTTTTATTTTTGAAATATTTGTGTACTGTTTCTTTTGCGCGACCTAAAAAATGGGTCGGGCCAGCGTTGGACGCATGCGCCGACCCAAAAACGAAAACGGATATACGTGTCCATCAGGCCGATCAAAATGAACAAAAAAGAATAAAATCGCCGTCTGATTGGATCCTCGCATTGTAGTTGCTCTTTAAGATCCAGATCCATAAAGTTATAATAATCTCGCTAACACGCGACGTGCTTCGCTGGAGCAAAGTTGGCTGTGTCTGGGAGGAGACACGTGCAGGCAGTCTGAAATAATAATACTCTACTCTGTCCATCCTGATTACATTATCTAGTTGATGGTTCGGTTGGTGTAATGTTTGATACGCATCCCAGGAACGCCGCGACGGCTACTTTGTGGATTCAATTGCATTAGGTAGGATAAGATGACATCTTTAACCAAATGGTCGTTTGCCCCCATTCCTGGGAGAGCTTTCCGAAGCATAAAAAGGAGACGCTGCGAGGGTGCGATTCCAGGCCAACGTCCAGCGATGGGACAATAGCGACCTCTAGCGTGGAGTGGTTCCACCTCCAGCGGGAAAGTGTCACGGCTGCAACTGTCAAGTGCACGTCAGCACATAAGGAAAGCCACAGCCACATGCGATGCAAGCCCTCTCCGGGAAAACTCTGCTGCTAGTCCAGATTTTAGGCACGAGGTCGCTTTCGATTACATACAGGTTTGCCGTCGCGCCCTTTTGGTTCATAGGATGTGAATATTATATCCTAGGAACAAAAAACTTGTAGGAGTTGAGATGTCACGTACTTCCTCCATTTCACAATATAAGTCGTTTTGGCAAGCTTATCTAGATGAGATTTAAATGTGTCACAACTAAGGTGGTGTTTGGTTCTCTAGTCCTAGGACTTTTTCTAGTCCCAATTAAAAAGTCTCTAGCCCCTAAAAAGTCTCTCTCTGTTTGTTTTCAGAAACTAAAAAGTTTCTAGTCCCTTCCTAGAGGTTATTAAATGATCATGTTGCCCCTAGTATATAGAAAAATAACAATCAAACAACACTATGGGATGGCGGACCAATGGGTGCATGGAGGGGCATTGTTGAAAAAGTTTCAAAACGTCCCAAAAAGACTCTCGTTGAGAGTCTTCTTCATTTAGTCTCAAATGCCTAGTTTAGTCCCTAAAAAGTCCCGTTTGGTAAAAAAATCTCTAAGAAGGATTTTTTCTAGTCCCTACACAAAAAAGTCCCTGTAAACAAACACCCCCTAAGTCCTTCGTTGTAGGATCAAACCTACTGTAAGATTGGTGCAACATCGCTAGTTTATTTTTGGCGATCGATAGACGCCGGCACGCCGGCCTAATATTTCGGCTGGTCCACTTTCAGCCATCTAATTAAGCCCTCTGCAGCCGTCCAATTGACGCATTTGTCTTCCTTACGAGTGCGTACAAAAATAGACCCCCTCCCTCTCATCGCGCCCTTCATCTTGCGGTGTCACACGCTCTCTGGTTGCCGCACCTCGCTGGCCGTCCTCGTTGTCGGTCGCCGCACTCGTTGCCTCCCGCACTTGTCGCTGACTCCACGCATACAACAGCTATGGCCTGCGATTGCACCTCCGGTGGCGACGGCCCCCATCGCTCGCCGTCAACACTCACCACCGACATGCTCGCCATCGTCAAAATCGCAAACAAAAAAAGTGTGTTTGTTCCAATGAAACTAAAGAATAGTTGTAGCAGAAAAATACTCTGGTTCCAACAAAAATCCAAGACCATGGTAACAAAAGTAATGGATGTTTGTTCCACCAAGAATCAAAACGGTGATAACAAGAAGAAATTATGCTTGCAACAAAAAAAAAAGAAAAGGGTTCCAGCAAAAGTACTTAACGTTTCCAGCAAAACTATGAATCATCGTTAGTACGGTCGTAGCAAAAAAATCACCGCTTCCAGCAATTTTTTTTGCTGGCTCCAGCAATTATGGACCACCGTCGTGGCCATCACAACACGGCTGCCGCCGGTTCTGGCATTTGTCTTGCTGGTTGCTACTCCACCAGCATACGGTTGTAGCTCCGCCGAACTACGGTTGCAGCTCCGCCACGCCGGGGTAGCAGCATCTTCGCCGGCGAAATCGCATAGGTGGTTGGCGGTGCCGCCCCACTTGTAGCCCGTCGTCGCCTACCTGAAAACACTGGGCTTCGCTGCTTGCAGCACCCCACGCCCGCCGTCACTTACCCAGAAAAAGAGGGCAGCAGTCTCAAGTGTTGTGGCAGCATTCGAGGACGAGGACGCGCACGCCATGGCGACGAGCTCACCTGGGCGACCAATGGTGACGAGTGCATCCTGGCTGCGCAATTCCCCTTTTGCAGCAGCTCTCTGAAGGGTGTTGACCGCGCGCTCTCAATAGCCCTCTGTAGCTCGGGAGGTAGGGGAGGGAGGAGTAGAGAGAGGAAAGAGATGAGCAAGGTCGGGGCTACCGCTCCCATGACTGGCAATGGAAAAAAAAGGAGAAAGAGAAATGCAAGAGGATGAGATAAGGATGAGAGGGCAGTGGTGGCGCTAGGACCAACAAAACGAGTGGCCAGGAGCGATTTTATAGTACATCACACGTAGTGGCGGAGCTACAGGAAATCCTTTAGGCGGGCCAAATAGGCATATTAAAGCTAACCTGACAAACTTTTGTTTTATGGCCTCGTTAATCCTCCACTATTTGTTGCTACATGGGGCGGGCTACAGTCTGATTTTGCCCCAACGTAGCTCCGCCCCCGATCACACGAACGACCGGCCCGCGAAACGCACACAAACATTTCCCTTTATTTTTCTGAGTTGTCGCTCAAGCTACTATTGCTGCTTTCGTTTCTCGATCTTGTGTGTTACATTATTTTTCTTGGGCCAGGCCCAATACCATTTTTTTGCTTTTTTGTCTGTGCATTTTGTGGGCCGGGTTGCCTGTGTGTTTTTCATTGTCTCATTATTTTCTTTTTTCTTTTAAATTTTTGTGTCTATATATGAAGATTAGCTTAGTGCGATTGGCAATTTTTGTTCAAGTATGTGTCCATACTTGGAGAATCTTGTTTCATTTGTGTATACATGTAGACTAAAAATTTCTCAATAATGCTTTCTCTGATCAAAGATTTCATGCATGCTAATGTTGTATCTCGAGTGCCGAGGGAGTGTTTTTAGATAGCAAGTCATTTTTCAGGTAGCAGATTTTTATGTTTTTGTGTGAAATCTATAAAAACAAGGCTCAACTCTTTTGTTGCGAAAGTATGAATTAAATTTCTTTTTTATGAATAATTTTGCCAGAATAGTATTGCTCTTTTCTTGTTTATTTATCCCAGTAGAGTGAATGCGCACGTTTATTTTATGTTTTGTTGTTCTTCTCCTTTCCATTTTTGTCTTTTCCATTTTTCAAATCATGATATTTTTTATACATGAACACTTTTTTAAGTGCGCAGAACACTTATTGAAATTCGTGATTTTTTAATTTGTGAGCACATCTTCAAATTTGTGATTTTTTTAAAAAAACTAATGAACATTTAAAAAATATTTTAATATTTTTCGAATCGAGTTTGCTAAATCTCATTTTGATGAGATTTTAACAATGTCTTATCTAAGCTGTGGTTCGTCCAACCTATTTGTTGTAATCTTTGTGCAAACTTGATCCTGCTTCATTTTTTGCATCATGCAGCATGCACGTCCTCATGGCATCCGTAGGGTTCAGGTGCGGGTAATGCTTGCCCAAACCCTCACCCGTCCCATTTTTTCTGCCCAAACCCATACACGTACCCGCACCCCGGGTATCATATCTTTCCCATACCTGTACCCGGCCGGGTGTGGGTAATACCCGCGGGTAACCCATACCCGTCTGGATCACCTTTCAAATAAAATTTTGCCATGTACTTACAGCATGTACATACCACATTCCAGTATGTATATTAATATATACCACATTTCAGCATGTATATTACAGCATCTGAACACACAAACACACACAATTTACCTATATATATTAGTATATACCACACACACACACATGTATATTAGTATATACCACATTTCAGCATGTATAGCGGGAGTACATACTCCCAGGAGTACACACACATATATTCCAGCATTTCAGCACATAAACATGTCAAGTTTCAGCACTTAACAATAGTTTCAGAATTTCAGCACATATGTCAAGTTCAGCACTTGGAAATATTTCAGCATACATAGTCATTTCAACCACAAAGTTCGACACATAAATAAGTTTGAAGACCGCAAATAGGTTCAACACACAAATAAGTTCAACATCTCAACACATAAATAGATTCAACATCTCCAACATGAAACCGAACGGTCCAAACCAACTTGACTTGCTTTCATCTTCTCTCCACTTCATGAGCCTTGACATCTCAAATCATCAATTCCTAGTATGGGACATATAAATTGCAAGACATGAGAACTTGAGAGTAATGAGTACAAGCTATGTTTAGTTTGCAATTCTTATGTACTACTAAGATAACAAGAATAGAAGATAACATGAATACAAGATATCTTTGATGTGCAATTCCGAAGTAGTAATAAGATACATCATAACAAGAATACAAGATATCTTTGATTTGAATTCTTAAGTACTACCAAGTACTAACCTGCATCCCTTCTTGAATGTCTTGAAGACAAGTCCAGAAGCTAGTTTCTATTGTGTGAGCATCTACAAAAGTAGACAAACGTCAACAACATTTCAGCAAGAGAAAATATTAATGAAGTGCACTATTTTGTCACCTATGTACTTGTTTCGAAGCCAATCTTCCGAGCACATTAGAACCTCCACCATATAAGGTGTAAGTCGGCTTCTATGGTCATTAAGCTTTCTGCCACTTATACTAAAGGCTGACTCTGAAGCAACTGTTGTTACGTGAATAGCAAATATGTCTCTTGCTACTTTCCTTAAGGTCGGATACCTGGTTCCAGCCACCTTCCACCAATCCAACACATTGAACTTTTCAACGTAAGGCACTAAACCATCAGTCAAGTACTGCTCTATTTCACATTGAAGTCTAGCTGTTGCAGGCATTTGCTGAGCTACAATGTTATGAAATATACTCATGATTGCAGGAGCTTTCATTGTGGTCATCACAGATTCATCATCTGGTGTACATGCCTCATTTTCCACTTCATACTCCTCCAATAATGAATGCAAACTAGCAACTATGTCATCAATTTTTTCAATGCATTCATAAGAAGATGGCTCAATTCCATGGAGCATGGCAAAGCAAGCTACCAACATTTGCTTCTTGTATCGAGGGTCAAGAAGGGTAGCTATAGCCATTAGAGCTTGAATGTCACTCCAATACTTATCAAATTTTTCAGTCATGCTTCTTGTCATTTTTTGGATAATCTCATTGCTAGAAGTTTCCCACTGCCTCATTTTCATTTTAATTTCACATATCTTAGGGAAGTAAACATTGGTAGTCACATAATCGGTCCCAATCTTCAGCACTAGGAAGCCACTCATATTGCTTATCCTTTTCTTTTGTACGTTCAAACACAAGTCTATAAGGTAAAGCAATATCAAGCATTATGAAAG
The DNA here is from genome assembly GCF_018294505.1 of Triticum aestivum. Lineage (NCBI taxonomy): Eukaryota > Viridiplantae > Streptophyta > Magnoliopsida > Poales > Poaceae > Triticum > Triticum aestivum. The sequence continues at coordinate 680,584,358 of NC_057797.1, forward strand.
TAGAGTTCCACCTAGTCTTGCAATCAAGTTTCAACCCCCTTGTTATTTTAACTTTATAATACTTAGCCATTTTCTCAAACTGTTCCACCCTTTTTTGGTGAGGCAATCCAATATGCCACACTTTCACGGATGTTTTCTATAGCTGATTTCATGACATCTAAGCCATCCTTCACTATCAAATTCAGAATATGTGCAGAACAACGCATGTGAAGTAGAGTACCTTCACAAAGAAGCTTATTTTCCCCTATCTTGCCCACAATCTCCTCAACTGCCTTGTCGTTGACGTTGCAATTATCAACTATCACGGTCAAGAGCTTCTCATCAAGATTCCATTCCACCAACGACTCATGAAGCATCCCAGCTATAGCAGCCGCATTATGTGATGCATGAACATAAATAAACCTACAATATGCACACATACACAGCAGTTTGAGAGTTGGCAAAAGCTGAAAATAGGCACAACACAATATTTAATGCTTTCACTACAATATACCTCATGAGAATGTTCCTTAGCCTCCACGACTCATCAATGAAATGGGTTGTGATAGCCATATATCCCTTCTTTTGGCTGTCAGAGGTCCACATATCAGTGGTGACAGCAACCCTTGATTGGATCATACTCATGTACTCGATGGCCTTCTTCCTTTCCATTTTGTATCTTCCCACAATATCATATCTACAAAACAAAAGAAAATAGACAGATTGGTGTTATTTAGTAATGGCAAAGAAGAAACATGAAGAAGTAAAAAGAAGGAAATAAATGCATAGCATATTTACCGGATAGTATTTCTTGTATGAAGCTTGAATAACGGCTGAAGGGCAGCAACAAATCTCCTAAAACCAACATGGTCTACCATAGACAAGGGATAATCATGCAACACCAACATGTTGCCAAGCTCAACTCTAGCATAATCTTGATTAAAAGTATAGCTCTCCATGCTCACTTTCCCATTCTCTTCGGCACTCACCTTCAATGAGGATTGACTCAAAGTTTTACCGCCCTTGGTCTTCAACTTCTTAAGAGTGCAAATATCAAGATGCAAACGAAGATGCTTAGTTCCATTCCTCGATCCCGCGGTAAGTACCTTGTGACGATCCTCATCTTCTTCATTTCCAACCAAACCTTAGATGTGAGCTTGCGCTTAGAAGGTAGCACCTCCACCTCTTCCACGTCATCCTCTTCTTCATCATCTGAAACAATAACATGATCTCCATCTTCATCCATTGGTGTTTTTGTGTGACTCGTGTCATGCATGGACACATCTACTTGGCCAGTGTTTGTATCACTGCACAACAAGTATGATACACATTAGTTAATTTAAAAAATCAGAAGTGTATAACAGCAAGCATTCACTAGATGGCAGAACATTAACAACTTTCTTATTTCTTCTTGTTTGTATTCACTAGATGTCAAACATTAACAGCAAGCATTCATTAATATTATTTCTTCTTGTATTCACTTGGAGGAAGATCATTAACAACTTCCTTCTTTCTTCTTGTTTCTATTCACTAGATGGCAAGCATTAACAGCAAGCATTCAAAAATCTTCCTTTCTTTTCCAATTCATTAACACATCAATTAATGTAATGAGCACATTCAACAACAGATCAATTAACTATTCAACATACTCAAGCATGCATTAACAAATCGGCTAAATCTAATGAACACATTCAATCATTCAACGACAGATCTAATCAACACATTAAAAAAAGGTGAAACTCTTCACCGATTTGGATGCTTTGCTGCCCTTCTCGCCGCCGTCACAGGTGTAGCACCACCATGGCCACGACCACGGCCACGCCCCACCTTGCAACCAGGAGCAGTGGAGTTGCGCCCAGGAACTTGCCTCGTTGATGGTGGCTGAAGACGAACAGGCTTGGAGGTAGGAGAAGGCGTCAGCGCACGAGACCCACTGCCAGTGCCTTCTTCAAATCCATCCCCGTCCACCGGAGTTGCATCCACGCTGGAGTGAAGCGCCTCCTCGGCGTCCTCCTGGTCGGGCGCCATGGCGGCAGGAGGTGCCAGGACGTGGAGGGAGATGGCGGTAGGAGGTTCTGCAGGTCTCGCATCGAGGAGAGGAGGTAGAGGGAGGAGAGAAGGAGAGGAGGGAGGTGGCCGGTCGCGTAGCTGCAGGCAGCGGCGGCGGTCGGCGGTGACGACCTGTGGCTCCTCCCCTCTAGGGTTTGTGGCGAGAGACAGAGGTGGGGTTTCTGGAGTGACGGCGCGGGGGTGGGTTGGGGTCTCAGGGAGGGATTTGGGAGGTGGGATCGACGGGGAGTGGACTGCTGGGCCTGGGCGCTGGGCCGCTGGCTGCCGCCTCGACTGGGTTCAGTTAGGGTTTTGATGTTTTTAGTGACTGACATTTAGGGCCTACATGGCATAATGAATAAGTATACGGGTACGCGGGTATGTGGGTATGGGTATTGCCGTCCCATACCCGTACCCGGCTTACCCGATGGGTATAGTTTTTTTCCCATTTATAAATCCATGGGTAATTTTCTTTCCCAAACCCTTACCCTAATAGGGTTTTTGTGACGCCCGGATATTTAAGCTACAGTAATCATGTGCTAATGATGACACGTCACCATTGTTATTGTGCTAATCTCGCTTAGATTCTAATTGGTTCGAATTCAAATTTAAATTAAATTCAAAAAATAAAAGTTTTCTAATGTTAAAACTAAAATGTGCAAGCTATGGAAAATAATTCATAAGTATTATTGGTGGTGAAAACATACTTTTATAAAAGGTTTAAATGCATTAAAATGTTTAAAACAGTGTCTTAAACAATTATGTAAATGCCTTTTATAATTTCTAAAATAACAAAATAATTTATTTGAGTACCAAGCTTTTTGTGGCAGAGGTATAGACAGTAAATACTAATTTAGAAACCAGGTTCGCATTTTACTTAAACTAAGTTAGGGTGTAAATAAATAAATAAGAAGAAAAATAAATCACTAACAAAAATTAAAGTAAAAAAAAAGAAAACCCCTTTCCTCCTGGGCCAAATGGCCCAGCTGGCATCACTGACCAAACCAGGCCAGCCCACCAGTGCCACCTCCCTCCCTCCTCTGTTCACCAGGGGAGGACGTGGGCACCGGCGATGGCCGCCACGGCAGAGGGCGTCGCCGTGGCGCCCATCCGCCACCCCCCGGCGCCTACTTAACCGGCGCCCCTCTCTCCACGAAAACCCTAGGCCACCCCGTTCCCCTTCCTCCCTCTCCTCACGCCCTCGTTTGCACGATCCCGCATCTCACCGCGCGCGGTCGTCGCCTTGTCGTCGTCGTCCCCGTGGTTGGCTGCATCCCTGCGCTGCGCCACCACGTCCTGGAGCTTCGCCGCCGTCTCCTTCTTCTTCCTCACCACTGGATCGAGCCCAGGGCCTTGCATCGCGCCGTCGCCTACTTCGTCTTCTTCCTTGGATCACCATCGCCGTTCGCCGTCGATCTTCTCCAACTCCGGCCACCACGAGCCCTCCCTGATCCCACTGGTGCACACCTACAGGCTCCCGGTGAGCCGCGCATCCCTTCCCCCTTTTCTCCTCTATTCCCGTTGCCGAACACCACCCATAGCCGCCGCCGGACATAGCCCCTGTCGACGCGCTCCCCGACCTGTCGTCGCGCCCACAGCATCGCCTACACGCGCCAACGACAGCGCCTCCGCGCGCACCCGCGTTCCCCTTGGCCGCTCCCCTGACCCACTGCTCTGTACCGGTGTGCCTGCACGTCCATGGCCGCGCGTTGTGCGCGTGCTTGCCGGCGCCCGATGCTCGCTGCTACTTTGCTCTACTGCTGCGCTGCTGCTGCGACCGCCTACTTCTGCCTAGCGCCACGCCCACCCGCTACAGCCGCATGCGCCTCGCCTCCGCCTGCCCCCGCCGCCGAGTCTCGCCAACTGCGCGCCAGCATCCGGCCACCACCACTCGCCGGCGCTGCCTCGTAAGGGCCTCGCGCCCGCGCTGCCGTTGCTGCTTGCTGCTCATAACCACTACTGCTGCTCTTTGCTACTCCGTTGCTACTGCCGCTGCTTACTGAACTGCTAGTTACTGTAGCGCGGTAGCTAGCTTTTCTAATTCTATGATGAGTAACCCTCTCGACGGCTCCTAAACTCCGGCAAAACAATTGTTAACAGGACTAAAAGAAATATGAGAAGGTAGTATACTTGACAAACTCCATTTTATCCCATTAAACCAAATCCCTTCGATGCCTAGATTAAATCATATAAAAATCGCAAAATGCTATGTTCAGATAACAGAATTAACTCCTAGCTATGTGGTGTGTGTGCGTGAGTGTGTGTGATGTGCGTGTGTGTCCGTGTGTTGTGTGTGCCTTGTGCAGCGTGGTGTGTGCGCGCCGTGCGTGTGGCCGGCTGAATGGCTGGCCCTACTTAGATTAGTACTACTAGTAGGTCTTAATTAGTGCTAAGTTAGTCTAGTAGTAGATGACATGTAGGCCCTCATTAAATAAATTAGATTTATTTAATTGTTTAGATAAATAGTCAATGACATGTGGGCCACACATGCCCTTTTGACCAGTCAAATTGACTTGGTCGATTTGGATTAAACTAAATATAATAAATTCAAAAATTTCAAAAAATACTTAAAATTTTGGAAAATCATAGAAAATTAACCGTAACTCCGATGAAAAAACTTTGTACATGAAAGTTGCTCAGAACGATGAGACGAATTCGGATACGCAGCCCGTTCGTCTACCACACATTCCTAGCATAGCGAACACGCAACTTTCCCCTCTGGTTCATCTGCCCGAAAACGTGAAACACCGGGGATATTTTTTCCCGGATGTTTCCCCCCTTCACCGGTATCACCTCATACTGCGTTAGGTCACCCCTAGCACCGCGTATTGCCATGTTACACTTTGTGATGCTTTGATTGCTCTGTTATTTATTGTGTCCCCCATCCGTTACTTCTTTCCGGTAGACCCCGAGACTGCCGGCGACCCCCAGTTTGACTACGGTGTTGACGACCACTCTCTCTTGCCAGAGCAACCAGGCAAGCCCTCCCCCTTTGATCACCAGATATCGCCTACTCTTCTCTCTACTGCTTGCATTAGAGTAGTGTAGCATGTTACTGCTTTTCATTAATCCTATTCTGTTGCATAGCCTGTCATTGTTGCTCCATCTGTTGATACCTTACCTGCAATCCTAAATGCTTAGTATAGGATGCTAGTTTACCATCAGTGGCCCTACATTCTTGTCTGTCTGCCATGCTATACTATCAGGGCGTGATCACTTGGGAGGTGGTCACGGGTATATACTTATACATAATATATGATACTTGTGGTGATTAAAGTCGGGTCGGCTCGTAGGAGTACCCGCGAGTGATTCCGATGTTGGGGGCTGAAGGGGCAGGTGGCTCCATCCCGGTAGAGGTGGGCCTGAGTTCCTGAAGGCCCCCGACTGTTACTTTATGGCGGAGCGACAGGGCAGGTTGAGACCACCTAGAAGAGAGGTGGGCCTGGCCCTGGTCGGCGTCCGTGGTTATTTCAGAATAACACGCTTAACGAGATCTTGGTATTTGACCTGAGTCTGGCTACTGGCCTATACGCACTAACCATCTACGCGGGGACAGTTATGGGCACTCGACGTCGTGGTATCAGCCGAAGCCTTCGTGACGTCAGTGACTGAGCGGCGCGCGCCGGGTTGGACCGCGTAAGGCAACTTCCTTTGTAATGGAGGTTGCTAGGTCTGCTCTCCGGCCGCGTACGCAACGTGCAGGTGTGCAATGGGCGATGGGCCCAGACCCCTGCGCCATAGGATTTAGACCGGCGTGCTGACCTCTCTGTTGTGCCTAGGTAGGACTGCGACGTGTTAATCTTCCGAGGCCGGGCATGACCCAGGAAAGTATGTCCGACCAAATGGGATCGAGTGTGTTGGGTTATGTGGTGCACCCCTGCAGGGAAGTTGATCTATTCGACTAGCCGTGTCCCTCGGTAAAAGGACGACCCGGAGTTGTACCTTGACCTTATGACAACTAGAACCAGATACTTAATAAAACACACCCTTCCAAGTGCCAAATACAACCGGTGATCGCTCTCTCACAGGGCGACAAGGGGAGGATCATCGGTTAGGATTATGCTATTCGATGTTACTTGGTGAACTTACCATCTACTCTCTTCTCCTACTGCAAGATGGAGGTTACCAGAAGCGTAGTCTTCGATTGGACTAGCTATCCCCCTCTTATTCTGGCATTCCGCAGTTCAGTCCACATATGATCCCCTTAATCCTTCCGATACCAATGCATACATATGTAATGTAGGTCCTTGCTTGCGAGTACTTTGGATGAGTACTCACGGTTGCTTTTCTTCCCCTTTTCCCCTTTCCTATATCCGATTGCTGCAACCAGACGATGGAGCCCAGGAGCCAGATGCCACTGTTGATGACGACTACTACTACTCGGGAGGTGCCTACTACTACGCGCAGCCCGCTGACGACGACCAGGAGTAGTTTAGGAGGATCCCAGGCAGGAGGCCTGCGCCTCTTTCGATCTGTATCCCAGTTTGTGCTAGCCTTCTTAAGGCAAACTTGTTTAACTTATGTCTGTACTCAGATATTGTTGCTTCCGCTGACTCGTCTATGATCGAGCTCTTGTATTCGAGCCCTCGAGGCCCCTGGCTTGTAATATGATGCTTGTATGACTTATTTTATTTGTAAAGTTGTGTTGTGATATCTTCCCGTGAGTCTCTGATCTTGATCATACATGTTTGCATGTATGATTAGTGTACGATTGAATCGGGGGCGTCACAGTTTTTACCTGCCGGGTTCGCGGGTAGCGGGTACCCATTGCCATCTGGACACGCGCGTCAAAAGTTGTCTAGTTTGTCGGTCTGCTTTTGTTAGGCCCTTCTTTTGTCCCGTGTCTGTTATGTTTTTGCGGACATTTTCATGAGTTTTGTTGTTGTTTGAATTGGTCTACTTTGTAGAAACAGAAAAGATAAGGCTCACTACCTCTTTTATCACCCTTCATCCTGCTGCTAGTTTGCCTCAACTCATTCCTCCTCTCTTTATTTTCCCTTTGTCTTCCACTAGTGGCGACACCGTTCTTTGTGTGACCCTCTTTTCTAGCCCCGATTGCAACTCCATCCTCAATTTACAACTGGGATCAATCACTTTTTTGCCATAATTGCATGTCCATTATTAACTTGCAACTGGGCCCAACCTTTTTTGTATCCAATTGCAAGTCTAACTTTGAATCACAACTAGGCTCGGTGTTCCTTTTGTATCACAATTTGGCCCGAGTCATTTTTTTTGCATTAGTTGCAAGTTGAGGTGGACTTACAACTAGGCCTGACTCTTTTTCCGCCATAGTTGCAAGTCCACCATCGAGTCACAACTAGGGGCTCACTCTTTTTATCCTAGTTTCAAGTCAACCATCGACGCACAACTATGCTTGCTCCCTTTTTATCCCAGTTGCAAGAAGAACATCGACTCACAACTAGGCTCTTGATCCTTTTTTGGCCCCAATTGTAAGTTCACACCATCGATGCTAAAATCGGCAGATCTGGGATAGGGGGTTCTGAGCTGGTGATCTGGGCACGATGTTAACAGGAAGTAAAAGGGACACAATTTTACCCAGGTCCGGGCCCTCTCGAAGAGGTAAAACTCTACGTCCTGCTTGTACCTCCCTGCTGCTTGCTATTTATTACATCGAACAACTATTGTTCTCTTGAATGGCCACCCTTCCTACCACAAACATGATACGAAAGGGTGTTTTTGCAAATGGATAGAGTGTAGTAATATGTTACTAAATTCTAAAGTGAATTATGAGGATAGACAGAGATAAACTAGAGATCATACCCCGCGCGTTACTCCAGGAATTGGATGCGGTTATTTCTATATGATTTGAAAGTATGCAACTTTAGTTTTTGTATTAGCAATATGAGAATATAAACTAAAGTACATACAATATATTATTATATATTTGTTGAATATGAGTAGCATGCATGATGCATGCTAATGTGAGTTTTCCATGCATAATGACATGTCGAGTTGGGATAGTTACATGTTGAGATTATTAAATTAGTGGGGCATGGTGAGTTGGCATAGTTGCATGTCAAGATAAGTGAGTTAGTGGGAATCCATTATTTGGTGGACCTACTTGATGATGTGGATAGGTTGCATGTCAAGATAAATAAGATAGTGGGTGTCGTGGAATTGTCACGACAGATGTCCTTACTGTCAGGACTTAATCGCGAGGCCAACGCATCTATGTGATAGCTTGAAGGGGTTGATCAGGACTAGAGACACAACACACAAGACAAGGATTTAGACAGCTTCGGGCCCCGGGAAACATCATTCGGTAATAGCCCTACATGCTGTTTGTGGCTAGGTCTCATTATGCTCATGAGAGAGTCGCCGGTAAGCCGGCTCTTTGTGTCTAGCCCTAGAGATTGTTTCTTCTTCCATGTCCCTCTTTGGGGAGCCCTGCCCCTCCTTATATCAGTTAGAGGGGCGGGTTACATGTGGAGTCCTAGTAGGACTAGGATTAGTCTATCTTCTCTTACAAGTTGATTACAAGTCCGGGTCTTGCTTCCTCGTAAAGGAGATATTCCTCACGCCTTTTCTCTTAAGCCGGCCTACCATAACGTAGCCGACCTTCTGGGCCTTGAGCCTCTTGGGCCCCCGGGTCTTGTCGCTCATTTGATCCTCTTGCCAGGTCACCTATAAGTCGCCAGGCTCGGGTGGGTCACTTAGTGAGTCGTCCAGTCAGGGCGGGTCATTAGTGAGTCGCCAAGTCCGGCCGGGTTATACATCTGGCCGGGTCATACCGCAGGGTATATCCCCGACATTAGCCCCCAAGTTTAATTTGGATTTATCCATGTTAAACTGATCTGCAACATAAACACAAGAACAAATTGACAGGTTGCACTCCGGGTTAAATATTCTTGTATGCCGGCACTTTGATCATCCTTAAGTCCTTGTCATCTCCTCCTTCTGGAAAATCCGGGTCAATGGACCAACTTCGTAGTCAATTTGCTTGTAGAAGAAATATTGTAAATAAAGCATCCATTTGAGTCGGCCTTCAATGCTCAAAATTGCCGGGTTATAAATAGATGATGCCGAGTCATAATTGTCGCCGACGCCGGTTTATGATTTTTGTAGACACCGGGTCAATCTGATTTACTCAAACTGAAAATTTGAAGATATTTCTTCCTTATATCCATAATACCTGTAGCCCCCAAGGGCCGGTTTAATCAGCATGAATAAGCCGGGACTTATCACCATGGCTTTAAATGAAATCCAGTTGTGTAGCCCCCATGAGTCAGCTATAGTCATAGTAGTGTAGCCGGGTCATCCTAGAATTGTCTTAAGCAAAGAGCAATATGCATTAGTCCCCAAGTGTCGGGTCATTATGTAATAATGAGCAGGGACTTTGTAAATATGATGATGTAAATTTGAGCAGTAACGTGTAGCCCCCAAGGGCCGGCTTAGTAAGATAATACTAAGCTGGGACTTTTCATTTAAAATAATATCATATGATGTAACCCCCATCCTGGGGCTTGAACCCACGTCCACAAGGTTAAGAGTTTTATGCATTACCAACTGAGCAGTGGATCCTTCAATATATAATGGAATAAGGCTTGTGTATCTTGAATTTTAACAGGAGCAATTGGTAGCCCCCAAGGGCCGGCTCATTACAATGGGATGAGTCGGGTCTTCAATAAGGCCAATAAAAATGACTTTGCATTAGCCCCCAAGTGTCATGGTGCATGCTTGCAGCGACATGAGACTTGCATATTTGATGTAACCTCAACTTGAATAATGTAGCCCCCAAGTGCCGGGCCGTAAGCCTGCAGCGACTCGGGACTATTTCCTCCATTGTAAAATAAATCATGCCCATTGATAAAGATAATAGCTGTGGCGCTAAAGCGACTTTGAAAACCTCAATCATAATACTGGTTATTGATAATCATAATAGAAATCCAGCCATGTTGGCTATTCGAAATTTGAATAATATAATCCGGTATGAAAACCTCAATCATTCAATATCATCATTGAAAATCCAGCCATGTTGGCTACTTAAAGAATTCAAATGCCTTATCTGTTGACAAGTAAATCCGGAGTTTAAATACCCGGTGGCTCTTGGCCGATGGCGATTCAATACGCCTTCATTGTAAACCAGAATTTTCATGACCCGACGGCTTATAGCCTTTTGAGAAAAATCCAGAACGGATAATCATTTTGAAGCATCAACTTTGGTAATGAGCTTGAACTTAATCATTTACATGTCATATTTCTGCAAATCCTGCAGAGAGTTTAAACAACATATGCCCTGGCGACTTAGCGTTAAAACCAGGGCGGGTCATAATATCTCACATATAACTACTGTGATATTGAATTTGTACTGCCGGCTTACATAACCTGTGCAGTAAGGGTGATAACCCAATCCTTAGAAGCCAATGCTTCCACATAGATGATGATTGTCATAATCTGGCGACTTATAGTCAAAAGTCAAGCCGGGTTAAGCATAAAACACTTATATATATTTGAGATATAATCCCAAAAAGGTCTCATGTTAAGTAATTGTGGCTGCAATAAACTTTACCAGAGACAGAATAAAACTTTTTGAGGCTTCTGATTCGGATACGATCAGTAAACCATTCCAAAGGGGTTAAGCTAAGATTCGAATACGATCATATAGCCCCCAGTGGCTTTGGCGATGCCGATCAAGAGGGTATCAACAGCTATGTTCTCTTTGGTTCGAATATGACCTATGTTTGAACAGGAAGCCCCCAAATGACCTTGAGAGTTGTTTAACGATGCTGATTCCAATACGATCCACGTCGATTCCCAAAGGGGTTGAGCTATGATTCGGATACGATCAAGAAGCCCCCAAGTAGGTTCGGCAGTTTGCCAATCAAAAGGGTATCGACAGCTATGTTCTCTTTGGTTCGAATACGACCTATGTTTGAACAGGAAGCCCCCAAGTGACCATATAAATTTTGGCATTGCATCGGTCAAGAGGGTATTGATAGCTATGCTCGATGAGCAGGAAGCCCCCAAGTGATCATAATAAGATAAGCCGTAAGGTAGGGTATCCAAGTTTGAACCGTGCATCATGGCAGCAAGTTCTTTTGGCAACCTTTAATTTTTCCGAGAACTCGAACTTGCGAGAGATTTAAATCTTTTTGAATCTAGAACTTTAAACCAGATTTAAAAACTTCAAAACTTTGTGAAAGACAAATTTACCTTGAGCCGGATTTTGAACCGGATTTGATAGCTTCAAAGCTTTGCGGGAGAGAGATGTCTCTTGAGCTATATTTTAAACTGGAATCTTCATTTTGAGCTGGAATTTTTTCTGACGGCCTTTAAATATTCGTCAATAAAGAGTAGCCTCCGGGGCCAGGTTATCTTCCCTTCAATGACCCGGAGTTCTTGAATTCATTGAAACCGGCTAATTTTGCCGAGCCATACCATTGTAGCCCCCGAGTCTCAAGATGACTCAAAGAGTTGGCTTGAGATTCTCCATATTTGACCATAGCAGAAGGTGTATATCATTGGCGTTGATAATGCGATGTGAATCCACAGAAGGTTGAGGTGACTGCGGCGGGTTATAAATGATCCCGTATGAGCCGTGTCAGCAACTCGGCCAATGGTTCCCTCCAACTGGTTGTTTGAAGCTTAATCAAACTGTAGTGGCGGCAATTTGTGCGCCTGCCCATTGAGCCATCGGCAACAGGTGCGGACGGATGTAATCCGAACATCGGGGCGACGAGTTACACGTATATCCGTCGAGCATCCTAGCACGGACAAACACCAATGCAAAAACTGATGTTGATGCGCCCCCTTAGGCGACACCTTTTCATAATGGTCCTGCAAAAATATTACAAGACCAAGTAATTGTTCTTTGATAAAAACAATATGTGTTAAGAAAAATAAACTTTAGATGAATATCACCTGATTTGTTTGGATGACGGATTGCTCATAAGTAGTGTTCATATATAATTTTGCAATATGGCTGAGTTCCACTTTAACCCCAGAAAATATCCTGTCAGTCAACCATCCTCCTGAGACTGGTCCGGTGGACGCGCGGGGCCGCAGTAGAAAAAATGACGCGAGCCTCGCTGGTCAACAGGTCGGCTCATCACGGGGGCATCCCAGAGGGAACCAAGAGAGACGACCCGGTGATTTGACGCAGTAGGCTGGCTCGCAAGTGGAGGCGGACCCGGACTCGGACGTGGAGAGCCGCCGTGGGGGCTAATCAATTTCCAAATAGTGCCCGATCCCTCGTCTGATCCGATAACTCGATTGGAAATTTGCCCTTGTACGTATCTGCGATTTGCACCCATCAGATCCGATGAATCCTTGCTGAACCAAACGGAAACTCCCCCACTTTGGATCTAACGAACTTGACGTTGATGTGAATCTTCCACGCCGGCTTTAGTTGAACCGGAAAATTGCGAACTTCTCAAACCCTAGAAAAGATCCCTCCAAGAACTCAACACCACCGTGTGTCTGGCCCCATGGTGGGCGCCAACTGTCGTGGAATTGTCACGGCAGATGTCCTTAGTGTCAGGACTTAATCGCGAGGCCAACGCATCTATGTGATAGCTTGAAGGGGTTGATCTGTACTAGAGACGCAACACACAAGACAAGGATTTAGACAGCTTCGGGCCCCGGGAAACATCATCCGGTAATAGCCCTACATGCTATTTGTGGCTAGGTCTCATTATGCTCATGAGAGAGTTGATGAAGCTATGTACCTAGGGTAGGGTCATGGACCTGTCCTAACTGCCCTACCCAAGGACATCTCTAGAAGAAACCACCTTTCAATCGACTTGGAGGTGTTCCACTCGACAGATTCGAAGACGCTCGACCAAGAAACAATCACTCGACCAAGATCCAACCACTCGGCGGCCAGGAGACCTGAAGTCACTCCGCATGCTAACGGTCGGTCATTAAGTAGCTTTTATGGTCATCATAGCACTTTATTACTAGCGTTACCAGTAACACTCTGCCTTAATATACATTGAACCCTTTGTAACATGGGCTGGCCGGGGTCCTGGCGCACTCTATATAAGCCACCCCCCTCCTCCGAGACAAGGGTTCGCACCTCTGTAACCCATATTCATATAATCCAGTCGACCGCCTCCGGGCTCCAAGACATAGGGCTATTACTTCCTCCAAGAAGGGCCTGAACTCGTAAACCTTGCGTGCTTACAACTTCTCCATAGCTAAGACCTTGCCTCTCCATACTTACCCCCCTACACTACTGTCAGACTTAGAACCACGACAGTTGGCGCCCACCGTGGGGCCGGTGTTTTAGCGTTTGTTGGAGAAGTTGCGACTTTTTTCCGACCCGAATCATCATGGTTTTCGGAGGAGTTTCGGTGGAGGGCCGCGAGATCCGTCTCGGCGCGCTCACGTTCATTGTCGACGACTCTGCTTGGCTCCAGGAGGCTCCGCTCGACGTGGACTCACTCCCTGCTCGCGTGGCAACGCACTTTAGAGCATGCGTCCGCGGCGTTCTCCTGCGACAACCGTCGACCCCCTATCGGTCGGCTCCTGTGTTGTCCTCACTCCCCGTTTCCCGCCGGCGCAAGCGTTCCGGTCGGTCGAGACTTCAGCGGTGGGTGAGGCACGCGGTGGCGCATCAGTCAGCCACCCCCTAGGTCACGGCGATCGAGCCCGACGAATCCCTCTACGACCTGTTCGACTGGCTCCGCAGAGACCGCATCCGAGTGCGACAGCAGCGATCCGGCGGCGGAGGTTCTGATGGTCGATGGACCGCCCAGTCCTCACGGTTTTCCCTGTACCGACGGAGGCGCGGGTGGAGGCGACCCATCGCGTCTCCATGAGGAGTATCTTCCCGAGCCTCTCACATCGCTGCAGAGAGAAGAACTTCGCCGCCGGAACATGGATGCACTGCACACTCCTATCGTTGGAGAGACCCCCGAGGCTCGCGCCTTGGAGGACACGCGCCTGGCAAACTTAGCCGAGCGCACTCGACTGGAGAACCTCCAGCGAGCACTCGACGAGCATGCGCGACAACGGATTCCTGAATCCAGTCGATGTCAGCTCTTCCCGCCCCCGCAGGTATATCGAACTCCGATTCAGAATTTAGCAGCTGCAGCTCGCATAGCAGAGTCGATTCAGCCTTCCCAGTCGGAGGCTGGCAGAGGCTTGCTGCAGATCAGAGCATTACTCCGGGCAGCAGGAGATCAGAATTCCGCCGTTTCTCAGTCGTTGAACAGGATTCACAGCAGATCCGTTGCCGCGGACACAGTCCAGTCGGCTCACAGCCCGAGATCATCCCCGAGGCGTGAGGGACATGGAGACCGGCGTGACCAGTATGGGAATCATGAGCAGTATGATCACCGAGTCGATCGTGACGGTCGACGTCGAGTGCCCACGCCTCCCCCGAGGAGCGGGTCGTATGTGCCTCGCCAGCAGGATGACAGGCGCCCTCATAGTGGTGGGCGAAGGATTCCAGTCGACCCCAGAGGGCCAGGCTTTGACACGAGATCCATTCTCGTCCAGGGTTTGGTCGACAGGAACAGGGCTCACCGAGAAGGTCATGACAGAGATGCACCTACCAGCAGCAGAGTGCATGTTTCGGGGCCAGAATGCTTTAGTAGGGCCATCAGGGCTGCTGTGATTCCTCCCAATTTCAGGTTGGCGACTGGAGTAAGTAAGTTCACTGGCGAGTCCAAGCCCGATACTTGGCTTGGAGATTACCGAGTGGCCGTCCAGATCGGCGGCGGCAATGATGAAGTGGCCATGAAGCCCCTCCCTCTCATGTTGGAGGGCTCGGCCAGAGCGTTGTTGAACCAGTTAGCACCTAGCAGCATTTACACTTGGGAGGATCTCTCCCGAGTGTTCGTCACCATATTTGAAGGTACGTGCAAGCGGCCGGCAGGACTGACGGAACTGCGGTCTTGTGTACAGAAGTCAAATGAAATTTTGAGGGATTACATCCAGAGGTGGATCACGTTACATCACTCGGTGGAGAATGTGCCTGACCACCAAGCAGTTTGTGCCTTCAAGGAAGGTGTCAAGTACAGAGAACTGAATTTGAAATTCGGTCGAACTGGGGGTATGTCCCTGAATCGGATGATGGAGATTGCCACCAAGTACGCTAATGGTGAAGATGAAGATCGGCTCAGGAGTGGCAAACTCAAGTCAGTTGCCTAAGAACCCGGGGGCAATTCCAATCGGAAACAGAAGCGGAAAGCCGAGCCTGCGGCTCCCGGGGAAGCCTTGGCTTTAACCCAAGGAAAGTTTAAAGGGAAACCTAAAGGGCCTTGGAACCCTAAAAAGGTTAAAGACCAGGACGGAAATGATGTGTTAGACTTGCCATGCCTCGTCCACACAAAGAAAGATGAAGAGGGTAATTTCATTTACCCGAAACATACCACTCGACAGTGTCGACTCTTGATCCAGCAATTTCAGGGCAAGCAGCCCAAAGATAAAGAAAATGAGTCAAACAAAATTGAGGACAAAGAAGATAGCGACGATGGATACCCCCAAGTCAATTCCACCCTAATGATTTTTGCTGATGTTGAGAGCAAAAGTCGACTGAAAGTCATCAACCGAGAGGTGAATATGGTTGCTCCGGCAACACCAAGTTATTTGAAATGGTCTCAGACTGCCATCACGTTCGACCAGTCCGATCACCCAACGCATATTGCCACCCCTGGGAGGCAAGCTCTGGTGGTCGACCCAGTGGTTGAAGGCACTCGACTAACCAAAGTCTTGATGGACGGTGGCAGTGATTTGAACATATTATATGCTGAGACGTTGAAAGGGATGGGCATTCCGATGTCCAGACTCAGTGCCAGCAACATGAGTTTCCATGGAGTCATTCCTGGGAAGAAGGCTGAATCACTCAGCCAGATTGCTCTTGATGTGGTTTTCGGTGATTCCAAGAATTACCGCAAAGAAAAGTTGACATTTGAAGTTGTAGACTTCCAGAGTGCCTACCACGCTATTTTGGGCAGGCCGGCTTATGCACGCTTCATGGCCCGACCATGTTATGTGTATCTCAAATTGAAGATGCCTGGCCCCAAAGGTGTGATCACTATTACGGGCAATCGGAAAAAAGCGGAAGAATGTTTTCAGAAAGGTTCGAAGATCGTTGATGCTCAGATGGCAGTGGTGGAGTTACAGGAATACCAGAAGACTGCAGACCCGAGTGATTTGTTGCGAGCCAAGAAGCCCGCCACAGAATCAGCTTTTCAGTCGACTGGCGATACGAAGACAGCTCACATCCACCCGACCGATCCCGGCGCTGCTCCGACTCATATCTCGACAACAGTCGACTCCAAATAGGAAGAAGCGCTCATCCAGTTCCTCCGTGAGAACCGGGACATTTTCGCATGGAAGCCTTCTAACATGCAAGGTGTTCCCAGGGAGCTGGCTGAGCATCCCGTGAGAGTCGACTCAAAAATAAAACCTGTCAAGGAACATCTCCGACGGTCCGCCGTCCAGAAGAGAAAGGCCATTAGCGAAGAGGTAGCTCGGCTCTTAGCGGGAGAGTTCATCCGAGAAATCTACCACTCCAAGTGGCTCGCCAATGTTGTCATGGTCCCCAAGAAGGACAAGTCACTTCGCATGTGCATTGACTTTAAACATATCAATCGGGCCTGCCCGAAAGACCATTTTCCTCTCCCCCGCATCGACCAGATAGTCGACTCGACTGCGGGATGTGAGCGCCTGTCTTTTTTAGACGCCTATTCCGAGTACCATCAGATTCGTCTGTATGGACCTGACGAGATCAAAACAGCTTTCATCACTCCATTCGGGTGCTTCTGTTATGTTACCATGCCATTCGACCTCAAGAATGCCGGAGCCACATTCATGAGGATGATTCAGAAGTGTTTGCTCACCCAAATCAGTCGGAATGTGGAGGCGTACATGGATGATATTGTGGTCAAGTCACGGAAGGGTTCCAACCTGCTGACTGACCTTGCTGAAACCTTTGCCAACCTCAGAAGGTTTGATATCAAGCTTAATCCATCAAAATGCACATTCGGTGTTCCTGGCGGAAAGTTACTCGGTTTTCTTGTTTCCGAGCGGGGAATCGACGCCAATCCAGAAAAAGTTGGTACTATACTCCGAATGAAAAGTCCTGTGCGAGTGCATGATGTTCAGAAGCTTACTGGTTGCTTGGCCGCCCTAAGTCGATTCATATCTCGTCTCGGTGAAAAGGCATTACCTCTTTACCGATTGATGAAGAAGTCTGACAAGTTCGAGTGGACTCCTGAAGCTGACGCAGCGTTCGCAGAACTCAAAGCTCTGCTCTCCACCCAGCCGGTGCTTGCTGCCCCAATCAGCAAGGAGCCTTTGCTGCTTTACATTGCAGCCACAGGACAAGTCGTCAGTACGGTACTCACGGTCAAGCGGGAATAAGAAGGGAAAACCTTCAAAGTTCAGTGCCCAGTGTATTATATTTCTGAAGTCTTGACCCCATCGAAGCAAAGATATCCTCATTATCAGAAGCTCGTATATGGGATTTATATGACCACAAAGAAAGTTGCCCACTACTTCTCTGATCATTCCATTACAGTCGTCAGCGACGCTCCGTTGTCAAAGATCTTGCATAACAGGGACGCAACTGGTCGAGTGGCAAAATGGGCGATTGAACTCCTTCCTCTAGATATCAAGTTTGAGGCAAAGAAAGCTATCAAGTCCCAGGCAATCGCAGATTTCGTCGCCGAGTGGATTGAACAGCAACTGCCGACTCAGGTCCACTCGGAGCATTGGACCATGTTCTTTGACGGTTCCAAGATGATAAATGGTTCCGGAGCCGGAGTGGTGTTGGTCTCTCCCAGAGGAGATAAACTCAGATATGTTCTTCAAATCCACTTTGATTCCTCTAACAACGAGGCAGAATACGAAGCACTTTTATATGGGTTGCGCATGGCCATTTCACTCGGCGTCCGTCGCCTCATGGTCTATGGCGACTCAGATTTGGTGATCAATCAAGTGATGAAGGAATGGGATGTCAGTAGTCCAGCCATGACTGGTTATTGCAATGCAGTGAGAAAACTGGAGAAGAAATTCGAGGGGTTAGAGCTTCATCACATACCCCGACTGAAAAATCAAGCAGCTGATGATCTGGCAAAAATAGGTTCCAAAAGAGAAGCCATTCCCGGCAATGTGTTTCTGGAACACATCCACACACCATCAGTCTAGGAGGATCCCTTCACTGAAGAGGCCCCGCAGCCAAAAAGTGCCACAGATCTGACTGAAGTCAAAGTGCCAGCTGTGGTCGACTTGATCATGGAAGTCCTGGTTATCACTCCCGTCTGGACAGAACCGTACATCGTGTACATCCTAAGGAAAGAACTCCCAGAAGATGAAGAAGAAGCTTGACAGATCGTCCGTCGATCCAAGGCCTTTACAGTCATAAAGGGTCGGCCAGAAGTGTATTACACCAGAAGAAGGTTAGATGATCCTTAACAATATCCACTCGGGGACCTGTGGCCATCATGCGTCCTCTCGGACCATTGTGGCTAAAGCATACCGAGCGGGGTTCTACTGGCCAAGAGCCAATGAGATGGCCAAAGAGATAGTCGACAAATGTGAAGGATGTCAGTATTACTCCAACATGCCACACAAGCCTGCGTCGGCCCTGAAAACCATTCCACTCGTCTGGCCCTTCGCTGTTTGGGGGTTGGACATGGTTGGACCACTGAGAACAGGCAGGAGCGGCTTCACTCATGTGCTAGTAGCAGTCGACAAGTTCACCAAATGGATTGAGGCCAAGCCTATCAAGAATCTTGATGCTTGCACCGCTATCAGTTTCGTTAGAGAGTTGATATTCAGATATGGAGTTCCGCGCAGCATCATCACCGACAACGGGTCAAACTTCGATTCCGACAAATTCAGGGCCTTTTGCGCCTCTCAGGGCACTCGGGTTGACTATGCTTCGGTCGCTCACCCTCAGTCGAATGGGCAAGCAGAAAGGGCAAATGGCCTAATTCTCAAAGGACTGAAACCCCGATTGATGCACGATCTCAAGCACGCAGCAGGTGCATGGGTCGACGAGCTTCCATCAGTCCTTTGGGGATTGAGGACAACCCCGAATCGATCGACCGGAAGAACCCCATTCCTTCTGGTCTATGGAGCCGAGGCAGTCTTACCGAGTGACCTGCTTCACAACGCTCCCAGAGCCGAGCTCTACTCAGAAGATGAAGCAGAACAAGCCCGACAGGACGCAGTCGACCTCCTAGAAGAAGAAAGAGAAATGGCCTTGATTCGATCGACCATCTATCAGCAAGACTTGCGTTGATTCCATGCCAGAAATGTGAAGAGCCGAGCCTTCCAAGAAGGAGACTTAGTCCTCCGAGTGGATCAACAGAAACCACACGAGCTCGCTCCTACTTGGGAAGGCCCCTTCATAGTCACCAGAGTCCTCCACAATGGAGCATACCACCTCTACAATGTCGATCGCCAGATTGATGAGCCACGAGCCTGGAATGCGGAGCTACTCCGCCCCTTTTATACTTAAATTCTCACTCGGATGAGATGTAATAAGAAAAACTCCTGTAGTTTATTTATCAAAGACAAGAGCGTTATAATTTTCCCAGTGATTATTATTGTTTTTTGTTTGCGTAAGAAATCCCCCAGTGGTTGTCTTAGCTGCGAATCCGCTTCGCCTAAGTTTGTAAAAACAGTTTCCTACCGAGTGGCGAGCCAGCCTCCCACTCGGGGGCTTAGCTGCGAATCCGTTTCGCCTAAGTTTGAAAAAATCCTACCGAGTGGAGAGCAATCCTCCCACTCGGGGGCTTAGCTGCAGTCCAGTACTTGCCTAAGTTCTCTCACTTGGAGACTTAGCTGCAGTCCGACACTTGCCTAAGTTTGAAAAAAATCCTACCAAGTGGAGAGCAATCCTCCCACTTGGGGGCTTAGCTGCAGTCCAGTACTCGCCTAAGTTCTCTCACTTAGAGACTTAGCTGCAGTTTGGCACTCGCCTAAGTTTGAAAAAATCCTACCGAGTGGAGAGCAATCCTCCCACTCGGGGGCTTAGCTGCG
>NC_057797.1:680604924-680605308 GCF_018294505.1 Triticum aestivum
GAGCAATTGTCCCACTCGGGGGCTTAGCTGCAGTCCAGCACTCACCTAAGTTCTCTCACTTAGAGACTTAGCTGCAGTCCGGCACTCGCCTAAGTTTGAAAAAATCCTACCGAGTGGAGAGCAATCCTCCCACTCGGGGGCTTAGCTGCAGTCCAGCACTCGCCTAAGTTCTCTCACTTAGAGACTTAGCTGTAGTCCGGCACTCGCCTAAGTTTGAAAAAATCCTACCGAGTGGAGAGCAATCCTCCCACTCGGGGGCTTAGCTGCAGTCCAGCACTCGCCTAACTTCTCTCACTTAGAGACTTAGCTGCAGTCCGGCACTCGCCTAAGTTTGAAAAAAATCCTACCGAGTGGAGAGCAATCCTCCCACTCGGGGGCTTAGCT
>NC_057797.1:680605318-680621125 GCF_018294505.1 Triticum aestivum
AGTCCGGCACTCGCCTAAGTTTGAAAAAATCCTACCGAGTGGAGAGCAATCCTCCCACTCGGGGGCTTAGCTGCAGTCCAGCACTCGCCTAAGTTCTCTCACTCAGAGACTTAGCTGCAGTCTGGCACTCGCCTAAGTTTGAAAAAAAATCCTACTGAGTGGAGAGCAATCCTCCCACTCGGGGGCTTAGCTGCAGTCCAGTACTCGCCTAAGTTCTCTCACTTAGAGACTTAGCTGCAGTCCGACACTCGCCTAAGTTTGAAAAAATCCTACCGAGTGGAGAGCAATCCTCCCACTCGGAGGCTGAGCTGCAGTCCAATACTCGCCTAAGTACGAAACACATCTCATTCCTCAAGGACGACGAGGGGCAGGTCGACTGCCACCTTCTCCTGGGGAGCTTCGCCACAAATACAATGTGCGCTCCGTCCCACTCTGCAGTAACAGGGTGTGGGTCGACCGCTGCCTTCTCCTGGGGAGCTTCGCCACAAATACAAGACATAGGCCGACTGCTTCCCTCTCCTTCGGAGCTGCACTGCGAATGCAGAAGTTGTCTCGAATGAAGAATGGGTTCACTTAGCAGGAGATTCATAAAGATATTCAACGGTAAACCAAGTTCGGGTAAATTCCAAAGGTTCCAAATCACAGATCGAAGTACTCGGACATGCAGCCCGAAAAAGTTTAACGGTTACAAAAACCACTCGGCATTCCGAGGCAAATTTAAGGTGGGACATAAGAGTTTGTTCACTCCGCGGGAGGAGGGCTGGCAGGCTCGACGAACTCATCCAAGTCGACGCCGTCGGCTATTCGAGTGGCTGCAGCGATGAAAGTCTCCATAAAGGTTCGGAAGTCATGCTTCTGGGTGTTGGCGACCTTGATTGCTGCCAGTTTGTCCTGTCGCACCTCCTTGCAGTGGACACGAACCAACGACAGAGCCATGTCAGCGCCACACCGAGCAGCAGACTTCTTCCACTCCTGCACTCGGTCGCGATTTCATTTAGTCGAGTCATTAGGGACTCAATATCATTTTGGAGCTCAGCCTCTGGCCAAAGTGCCGGGTCAATCCGCGACATGGCGACCTTCAGTCGAGCCAAGTAGTCCAGGCACTGTCGATGCGAGATTCCAGACGGAGCAGATTCATGGCAGTTTCATCTTTCATGGGAGAGTTGATTGGATCCAAACCAGGCTCGATCCGCCCAGTCTCCTCTTCAAAGTTTTGGCAAAACTCTGCATTCACGATTCAAGGATAAGTCAATTTTCGTACACTGAGTCGACTCAAAAAAAAGTCAGTCGGAACAGAATGTGCACCTTCAAGCTTGATGAACAGCTTCTTGGCAAGACTTCTCAGATAACTCTCCGGATCATCCCTCCTGCGAGCAATGCCTTCCATTTTCTCGCCCTGGACGAGATTCGCCTTCTTCCAGCGCGAGCACTCCTTGTTGGAGTCATTCAGAGTGGTCTTCAGCCTGGTATTCTCTTCTTCCAACTGGCCGACCGAAGCCAGCTTCTGTTCGGCCAGAGCGGTCTTGTCGTCAGCCTCGTTACGAGCAGCGGCCAAATCCTGATCCTTCTTCGCTAGAGCTTCTCTCAGTTTTTCTGCAAAGAAATGATGATTGATTCAGAAATAGCGGAAGGGTACTCAAGCCTAAAACTGACCAGTCGACAAACTCGTCTTACCTGCGGCGCCGTCTCTGACCTTTTGCAGCTCTGTCCTGGCCAGCTCCAAGTCAAGGTTTAGTTGAATCTGCTGCTTCTCCAAGTCAGCAAAGCGAGCTCCAAGATCACAAGATTTCTGAAATCAAAGGGGAGAGGTTATTTTTACAGCAAAAAAACAACAAAGGCAATAAATACTAAGACTATGGTCGATTGCCCGCAGTCCACCATAGTCTCGGGGACTACACCCAGTGGGTGCACTTAGCGTGCCCCCACCGGTTCTGATCCCACTCGACCGGTCCGCCGGAGTCGAGTGAGGGGAGTAAAAAAAAAGAGAGAGAAAGTAGAACTCAGACCACAATCGACTGCCAGCAGTCGACCGCGGTCTCGGGGACTACACCCAGTGGGTGCACTTGGCGTGCCCCCACCGGTTCTGATCCCACTCGACCAGATCGAGTGGAAGACATAAACTACCAGTTTGGTTTATACATTCGGCAAAATACAAAGACTACAGTCGACTGCCAGCAGTCCACCATAGTCTCGGGGACTACACCCAATGGGTGCACTCAGCGTGCCCCCACTAGTCCAAAAATTTCAATCGACACACCCAGTGGGTGTACAGATGCAAAGGCTTTCGGAAAGAATCTTCAGGTAGCATATCCTAACAGAACAAGCGGCGACCAACTAACCTGAACGTTGCTCTGGAGAGCCGAGCTGGCATCATAGGCGGCTTGGCTGGCGTCCCGCACCGTCTTCATCTTCTCCATCATAATGCCCGCCTGGCGTATGGCTTCCTTAGCAGCATTCACCTCGTCCTCTGGGACATGATGGGTCGCAAAAACTAAAGGCGGGTCGACAGGGGCCTGAGCAGTCGACGAAGAAGGCAAGGCACTCGACAGTGGCTCAGCGAAGGTAACAGAACCCCGATTGACGTCGCCAGTGTCCTGAAAAACTGGTTCCGCCCTTGGCGTCGTCTGTAGCGCCCCGCTTGCAGGAGCTCGCCTATTTTTCCTTGTCGAAGGCCTCTCGGGCTCTTCATCATCATCAGGGAGGTCAATAACGTTGGGAGCTATGCAAAGTTCAATCGTTAAAGTCACATCATCCAATGGTACGCGTTGCAGTTGAATCGACCAAAATAAAGACAGTATGGCAGGGATCATACCCGGATTAGAAGTGACCGCATCCTCCATCACCTCATCTTCGTCCCTGTAAGCTGAGGTCCCGGAGGTAGCAACGCTGACAGTTCCAAAGTTCGTCCAGTTAAAACAAGAAAAACAAACAGCACGGAGCGTCGAGTGAATGCAAAGAGAGGCACTCACGCGGAAGCGACATGGATATCAATCTTGATTTTCGGCAATGCCTTTCGAGTCTTCGGCTCTACAACTCTGGGGTGCTTTGGCGCCTTCTCAGTCGGGGTTGGTGAAGAGATCCGAGGGCGCTTCGAAGACTGACCAGCCGGAGCAGTTGCCTTGTCACGGGCACTCGGCCGTTCTTGGTCAAGCTTGGATCGCCTCTCCCTGCGAGGAGGCGACTCGACTGTTGGAAATATGCCCTAGAGGCAATAATAAAAGTATTATTATTATATTATTTCCTTGTTCATGATAATTTTCTTTTATTCATGCTATAACTGTATTATCCGGAAATCGTAACACACGTGTGAATACATAGACCACAATATGTCCCTAGTGAGCCTCTAGTTGACTAGCTCGTTGTGATCAACAGATAGTCATGGTTTCCTGGCTATGGACATTGGATGTCGTTGATAACGGGATCACATCATTAGGAGAATAATGTGATGGACAAGACCCAATCCTAAGACTAGCACAATAGATCGTGTAGTTCATTTGCTAGAGCTTTGCCAATGTCAAGTATCTCTTCCTTCGACCATGAGATCGTGTAACTCCTGGATACCGTAGGAGTGCTTTGGGTGTATCAAACGTCACAACGTAACTGGGTGACTATAAAGGTGCACTGCAGGTATCTCCGAAAGTATCTATTGTTTTATGCGGATCGAGACTGGGATTTGTCACTCCGTGTAAACGGAGAGGTATCTCTGGGCCCACTCGGTAGGACATCATCATATGCGCAATGTGACCAAGGAGTTGATCACGGGATGATGTGTTACAGAACGAGTAAAGTGACTTGCCGGTAACGAGATTGAACAAGGTATCGGTATACCGACGATCGAATCTCGGGCAAGTAAAATACCGCTAGACAAAGGGAATTGTATACGGGATCGATTGAGTCCTTGACATCGTGGTTCATCCGATGAGATCATCGTGGAACATGTGGGAGCCAACATGGGTATCCAGATCCCGCTGTTGGTTATTGACTGGAGAACGTCTCGGTCATGTCTGCATGTCTCCCGAACCCGTAGGGTCTACACACTTAAGGTTCGATGACGCTAGGGTTATAAAGGAAGCTTGTATGTGGTTACCGAATGTTGTTCGGAGTCCCGGATGAGATCCCGGACGTCACGAGGAGTTCCGGAATGATCCGGAGGTAAAGATTTATATATAGGAAGTCCTGTTTCGGCCATCGGGACAAGTTTCGGGGTCATCGGTATTGTACCGGGACCACCGGAAGGGTCCCGGGGGCCCACCGGGTGGGGCCACCTGCCCCGGGGGGCCACATGGGCTGTAGGGGGTGCGCCTTGGCCTACATGGGCCAAGGGCACCAGCCCCAAGAGGCCCATGCGCCTGGGGAAACCCTAAAGGAAGAGTCCCAGCAGGGGAAGGCACCTCCTAGGTGCCTTGGGGGGGGGGGGAGGACTCCTCCCCTGGCCGCCGCCCCCTTGGAGATTGGATCTCCTAGGGGCTGGCGCACCCCCCCTTGGGATCCCTATATATAGTGGGGTAGGAGGGCCTCCCAAACACACCTTATGCCTTTGCTGCAGCCCCTCCCTCTCTCCCAAGTTCTTCTCCTCTCCCATGGTGCTTGGCGAAGCCCTGCGGGATTGCCACGCTCCTCCACCACCACCACGCCGTTGTGCTGCTGCTGGATGGAGTCTTCCTCAACCCCTCCCTCTCTCCTTGCTGGATCAAGGCGTGGGAGACGTCACCGGGCTGTACGTGTGTTGAATGCGGAGGTGCCGTGCGTTCGGCACTTGATCATCGGTGATCTAAATCATGACGAGTACGACTCCATCAACCCCGTTCACTTGAACGCTTCTGCTTAGCGATCTACAAGGGTATGTAGATGCACTCTCCTTCTACTCGTAGCTGGTCTCTCCATAGATAGATCTTGGTGACGCGTAGGAAAATTTTGAATTTCTGCTACGTTCCCCAACAGTGGCATCATGAGCTAGGTCTATTGCGTAGATTCTTTGCACGAGTAGAACACAAAGTAGTTGTGGGCGTTGATGTTGTTCAATATGCTTACCGTTACTAGTCCAATCTTGTTTCGACGGTATTGTGGGATGAAGCGGCCCGGACCGACCTTACACGTACTCTTACGTGAGACAGGTTCCACCGATTGACATGCACTTGGTGCATAAGGTGGCTAGCGGGTGCCAGTCTCTCCCACTTTAGTCGGAACGGATTCGATGAAAAGGGTCCTTATGAAGGGTAAATAGCAATTGGCATATCACGTTGTGGTTTTGCGTAGGTAAGAAACGTTCTTGCTAGAAACCCATAGCAGCCACGTAAAACATGCAACAACAATTAGAGGACGTCTAACTTGTTTTTGCAGGGTATGCTATGTGATGTGATATGGCCAAAAGGATGTGATGAATGATATATGTGATGTATGAGATTGATCATGTTCTTGTAATAGGATTCACGACTTGCATGTCGATGAGTATGACAACCGGCAGGAGCCATAGGAGTTGTCTTTATTTTTTGTATGACCTGCGTGTCATTGAAGAACGCCATGTAACTTACTTTATTGCTAAACGCGTTAGCCATAGAAGTAGAAGTAGTCGTTGGCGTGACAACTTCATGAAGACACGATGATGGAGATCATGATGATGGAGATCATGGTGTCATGCCGGTGACGATGATGATCATGGAGCCCCGAAGATGAAGATCAAAAGGAGCAAAATGATATTGGCCATATCATGTCACTATTTGATTGCATGTGATGTTTATCATGTTTATGCATCTTGTTTACTTAGGACGACGGTAGTAAATAAGATGATCCCTTACAAAATTTCAAGAAGTGTTCTCCCCTAACTGTGCACCGTTGCTACAGTTCGTCGCTTCTAAGCATCACGTGATGATCGGGTGTGATGGATTCTTACGTTCACATACAACGGGTGTAAGACAGTTTTACACAGCGAAAACACTTAGGGTTAACTTGACGAGCCTAGCATGTGCAGACATGGCCTCGGAACACGGAGACCGAAAGGTCGAGCATGAGTCGTATGGTAGATACGATCAACATGAAGATGTTCACCGATGATGACTAGTCCGTCTCACGTGATGATCGGACACGGCCTAGTTGACTCGGATCATGTGATCACTTAGATGACCAGAGGGATGTCTATCTAAGTGGGAGTTCATAAGATGAACTTAATTATCCTGAACATAGTCAAAAGACCTTTTGCAAATTATGTCGTAGCTCGCGCTATAGTTCTACTGTTTAGATATGTTCCTAGAGAAAATTATAGTTGAAAGTTGATAGTAGCGATTATGCGATCAGTAGAAAGCTTATGTCCTTAATGCACCTCTCAGTGTGCTGAACCCCAACGTCGTTTGTCGATGTTGCGAACATCGGACATACACGTTTTGATAACTACGTGATAGTTCAGTTAAATGGATTAAGTAGAGGCACCAAAGACGTTTTCGAAATGTCGCGGAACATATGAGATGTTTCGAGGGCTGAAATTAGGACTTCAGGCTCGTGCCCACGTCAAGAGGTTTGAGACCTCCGACGATTTTCTTAGCCTGCAAACTAAGGAGAGAAGCTCAATTGTTGAGCTTGTGCTCAGATTGTCTGAGTACAACAATCACTTGAATCAAGTGGGAGTTGATCTTCCAGATGAAATAGTGATAGTTTCTCCGAAGTCATTACCACCAAGCTGCTAGAGCTTCGTGATGAACTATAACATATCAGGGATAGATATGATGATCCTTGAAATATTCGCGTTGTTTGACACCGCGAAAGTAGAAATCAAGAAGGAGCATCAATTGTTGATGGTTGGTGAAACCACTAGTTTCAAGAAGGGCAAGGGAACTGAGGGATACTTCATGAAACGGCAATTCAGCTGCTGCTCAAGTGAAGAAACCCAAGGTTGAACCCAAACCCGAGACTAAGTGCTTCTGTAATAAGGGGAACAACCACTGGAGCAGCATTACCCTAGATACGTGGTAGATGAGAAGGCTGGCAAGGTCGATAGAAGTATATTGGATATACATTATGTTAATGTGTACTTTACTAGTACTCCTAGTAGCACCAGGGTATTAGATACCGGTTCGGTTGCTAAGTGTTAGTAACTCGAAATAAAAGCTACGGAATAAAATGGAGACTGGCTAAAGGTGAGCTGACGATATGTGTTGGAAGTGTTTCCAAGTTTGATATGATCAAACATCGCACGCTCCCTCTACCATCAAGATTAGTATTAAACCTGAATAAAGTGCTCTTGCACCTAAAGGAATGGTTTATTGAATTTTGATCGTAGGGATACACATTTTCATGCCAAAAGATATAAGATAGTAATGATAGTACCACTTACTTGTGGCACCGCCATGTAAGTCATAATGGTATAAAACGCATGAAGAAGCTCCATGTTGATGGATCTTTGGACTCACTCATTTTTGAAAAGTTTGAGACATGCGAACCATGTCTATTGGTATATATGCATGAAGAAACTCCATGCAAATGGATCGTTTGGACTCACTTGATTTTGAATCACTTGAGATATGCAAATCATACCACATGGGCAAGATGACTGAAAAGCCTCGTTTTCAGTAAGATGGAACAAGATAGCAACTTGTTAGGAAGCAACACATTTTGATGTGTGCAGTCCAATAAGTGCTGAGGCATGCAGTGAATATCGTTATGTTCTTACTTCACAGATGATTCGAGTAGATGTTGAGAATATTTACTTGATGAAACACAAGTCTGAATTATTGAATGGTTCAAATAATTTCAGAGTGAAGTAGAAGATCATTATGACAAGAGGATAAAATGTCTATGATATGATCATAGAGATGAATATCTGAGTTACGAGTTTTGGCACACAATTAAGACATTGTGGAAATTGTTTCGCAATTAATACAGCCTGGAACACCATAGTGTGATGGTGTGTCCGAACATCATAACTGCACCCTATTGGATATGATGCATACCATGATGTCTCTTATCGAATTACCACTATCGTTCATGGGTTAGGCATTAGAGACAACCACATTCACTTTAAATAGGGCACCACGTAATTCCGATGAGATGACACCATATGAATTATGGTTTAGAGAAACCTAAGTTATCGTTTCTTAAAAGTTTGGGGCTGCGACGCTTATATGAAAAAGTTTCAGGTTGATAAGCTCGAACCCAAAGCGGATAAAATGCATCTTCATAGGAAACCCAAAACAGTTGGGTATACCTCCTAATTCAGATCCGAAAGCAATATGGATTGTTTCTAGAATCGGGTCCTTTCTCGAGGAAAAGTTTCTCTCGTAAGAATTGAGTGGGAGGATGGTGGAGACTTGATGAGGTTATTGAACCGTCTCTTCAACTAGTGTGTGACAGGGCACAGGGAGTTGTTCCTGTGGCACCTACACCAATTGAAGTGGAAGCTTATGATATTGATCATGAAACTTCGGATCAAGTCACTCCCAAACCTCGTAGGATGACAAGGATGCGTACTACTTCAGAGTGGTACGTAATCCTGTCTTGAAGGTCATGTTGCTAGACAACAATGAACCTACGAGCTATGGAGAAGCGATGGTGGGCCCGGATTCCGATAAATGGCTTGAGGCCATAAAAATCCGAGAGAGGATCCATGTATGAAAACAAAGTGTAGACTTTGGCAGAACGGCTCGATGGTCGTAAGGCTAATGAGTACAGATGGATTTCAAAAGGAAGACGGACAATGATGGTAAATGTCACCATTAAGAAAGCTCGACTTGTCGTTAAGATGTTTTCCGACAAGTTCAAGGAGTTGACTACGATGAGATTTTCTCACTCGTAGCGATGCTAAGAGTCTGTTGGAATTATATTAGCGATTACTGCATTATTTATGAAATCTTGCAGATAGGATGTCAAAACATTGTTTCCTCGACGATTTTAATGAGGAAAGGTTGTATGTGATACAACCGGAAGGTTTTGTCAATCCCGAAAGATGCTAATAAGTATGCAAAGCTCTAGCAATCCTTCTAAGGACTGGAGTGAGCATCTCAGAGTTGGAATGTTTGCTTTGATGATGATCAAAAAATTTGTGGTTTGTACAAAGTTTATGAGAAACTTGTATTTCCAAAGAAGTGAGTGGGAGCACTATAGAATTTCTGATGAGTATATGTTGTTGACATATTGTTGATCAGAAATGACGTAGAATTTCTGGAAAGCATATAGGGTTATTTTGAAAGTGTTTTTCAATGGAAAGCCTGGATTAAGCTACTTGAACATTGAGCATCAAGATCTATAAGGATAGATCAAAATGCTTAATAATACTTTCAAATGAGCACATACCTTGACATGATCTTGAAGGTGTTCAAGATGGACCAGTCAAAGAAAGAGTTCTTGCCTGAGTTGTAAGGTACGAAGTTAAGACTTAAAGCTCGACCACGGCAGAATAGAGAGAAAGGACGAAGGTCGTCCCCTATGCTTAAGACGTAGGCTCTTCAGTATGCTATGCTGTGTACTGCACCTGAAGTGTGCCTTGCCATGAGTCAGTCAAGGGGTACAAGAGTGATCCAAGAATGGCTCACAGGACAGCGGTCAAAGTTATCCTTAGTAACTAGTGGACTAAGGATTTTTCTCGATTATGGAGGTGGTAAAAGAGTTCGTCGCAAAGGTTACGTCGATGCAAGCTTAACACCTATCCGGATAGCTCTGAGTAGAGATACCGGATACGTACAATGGGGCAACAATTTAGAATAGCTCCAAGTAGAACAGTTATTTGGAACAGCTCCAAATAGAGCGTGGTAGCTGCATCTAGGAGATGACATAGAGATTTGTAAAGCACACACGGATCTGAAAGGTTCAGACCCGTTGACTATAACCTCTCTCACAAGCAACATGATCAAACATAAAACTCATTGAGTGTTAATCACATAGTGATGTGAACTAGACTACTGACTCTAGTAAACTCTTGGGTATTAGTCACATGGCGATGTGACCTGTGAGTGTTAATCACATGGCGATGTGAACTAGATTATTGACTCTAGTGCAAGTGGGAGACTGTTGGAAATATGCCCTAGAGGCAATAATAAAAGTATTATTATTATATTATTTCCTTGTTCATGATAATTGTCTTTTATTCATGCTATAACTGTATTATCCGGAAATCGTAATACACATGTGAATACATAGACCACAATATGTCCCTAGTAAGCCTCTAGTTGACTAGCTCGTTGTGATCAACAGATAGTCATGGTTTCCTGGCTATGGACATTGGATGTCGTTGATAACGGGATCACATCATTAGGAGAATGATGTGATGGACAAGACCCAATCCTAAGACTAGCACAATAGATCGTGTAGTTCATTTGCTAGAGCTTTGCCAATGTCAAGTATCTCTTCCTTCGACCATGAGATCGTGTAACTCCTGGATACCGTAGGAGTGCTTTGGGTGTATCAAACGTCACAACGTAACTGGGTGACTATAAAGGTGCACTGCAGGTATCTCCGAAAGTATCTATTGTTTTATGCGGATCGAGACTGGGATTTGTCACTCCGTGTAAACGGAGAGGTATCTCTGGGCCCACTCGGTAGGACATCATCATATGCGCAATGTGACCAAGGAGTTGATCACGGGATGATGTGTTACGGAACGAGTAAAGTGACTTGCCGGTAACGAGATTGAACAAGGTATCGGTATACCGACGATCGAATCTCGGGCAAGTAAAATACCGCTAGACAAAGGGAATTGTATACGGGATCGATTGAGTCCTTGACATCGTGGTTCATCCGATGAGATCATCGTGGAACATGTGGGAGCCAACATGGGTATCCAGATCCCGCTGTTGGTTATTGACTGGAGAACGTCTCGGTCATGTCTGCATGTCTCCCGAACCCGTAGGGTCTACACACTTAAGGTTCGATGACGCTAGGGTTATAAAGGAAGCTTGTATGTGGTTACCGAATGTTTTTCGGAGTCCCGGATGAGATCCCGGACGTCACGAGGAGTTCCGGAATGGTCCGGAGGTAAAGATTTATATATAGGAAGTCCTGTTTCGGCCATCGGGACAAGTTTCGAGGTCATCGGTATTGTACCGGGACCACCGGAAGGGTCCCGGGGGCCCACCGGGTGGGGCCACCTGCCCCGGGGGGCCACATGGGCTGTAGGGGGTGCGCCTTGGCCTACATGGGCCAAGGGCACCAGCCCCAAGAGGCCCATGCGCCTGGGGAAACCCTAAAGGAAGAGTCCCAGCAGGGGAAGGCACCTCCTAGGTGCCTTGGGGGGGAGGACTCCTCCCCTGGCCGCCGCCCCCTTGGAGATTGGATCTCCTAGGGGCTGGCGCACCCCCCCTTGGGATCCCTATATATAGTGGGGTAGGAGGGCCTCCCAAACATACCTTATGCCTTTGGTGCAGCCCCTCCCTCTCTCCCAAGTTCTTCTCCTCTCCCATGGTGCTTGGCGAAGCCCTGCGGGATTGCCACGCTCCTCCACCACCACCACGTCGTTGTGCTGCTGCTGGATGGAGTCTTCCTCAACCTCTCCCTCTCTCCTTGCTGGATCAAGGCGTGGGAGACGTCACCGGGCTGTACGTGTGTTGAACGCGGAGGTGCCGTGCGTTCGACACTTGATCATCGGTGATCTGAATCACGACGAGTACGACTCCATCAACCCCGTTCACTTGAACGCTTCCGCTTAGCGATCTACAAGGGTATGTAGATGCACTCTCCTTCTACTCGTAGCTGGTCTCTCCATAGATAGATCTTGGTGACGCGTAGGAAAATTTTGAATTTCTGCTACGTTCCCCAACATCGACTTCTTCTCCACCGCTTGAGTCGTCGCTTCCTCCATCCCCTTCACCATCGGAAGTCCACTCGCCGCTTTCGCCGCCACTCGCCTCGCCTTCTAGAGCTTGCTCCTGCTCCCCGTTGGGCATTGAATACATTTCAATAATGGCCTGAAAGAAAGCAGGTAGATCAAAGTCAGTCGACGCAATATAGGCAGCTACACGAGTGAATTCAGATTACAAGCAAAAACTCAGAATCAGACCTGCTCGGGTGCGTGGGACTGGTCGAATGGAGGGACTCTCCTGGCTCCCCTGGGATTGTCCTTATTCTCGGTAATGCCAGACAACCACTTCTCCAGTGTGTCGTCGTCGACCTCCTCCGGGTGGATCTGAGTGGAGTCTTCAAGACCTGAATACATCCACATCGGATGGTCTCGGGCTTGGAGAGGCTGGATGCGCCACTGAAGGAAGACCTCCAAGAGATCCATACCAGCGACCCCGTCACGAATAAGCTGGACCACTCGGTCGACCAGCACCTTCACGTGCGCCTTCTCCTCCGGGAGCACCTTCAAAGGGGAGGGTTTTTCCACTCGGTCCATGGTAAAGGGAGGGAGGCCAGTCGATTGCCCTGGCGTCGACTGGTCTTTACAGTAAAACCAGGTTGACTTCCATCCGCGAACTGAGTCGGGAAGAATCATGGCCGGGAAGGAGCTTTTCCCTCTCATCTGGATGCCAAGACCCCCACATATCTGGATCACTTGGGTCCTCTCGTCACTCGGATTAGCCTTTTTCACTGTCTGGGAGCGACAAGTGAAAATATGCTTGAAGAGACCCCAGTGAGGCCGACAACCCAGGAAGTTCTCACACAAAGAAATGAAAGCGGCAAGATAAACGATTGAGTTGGGGGTAAAATGATGGAGTTGTGCCCCAAAGAAGTTCAGAAACCCTTGGAACAAGGGGTGAGGGGGCAAGGAAAATCCACGGTCGACGTGGGTGGCAAGAAGGACACGCTCACCCTCCCGAGGCTGCGGCTCAGATTCCTTCCCCGGAAGCCGCGCCGAGTCGTAGGGGATCAGCCCCCCTTCGGCCAAGTCGTCGAGGTCTTCTTGGGAGATCCTCGAGTGGATCCAGCCACCCTGGATCTAGCCCCTCGGCAGGCCGGACCGCGAGGAAGATCCGCCCCGGCTGGTCGCCTTCCCCTTCAACCTCGCTGTCGCCTTCTTTGCCCGCTCCAGAGCCGCTGTCTTCTCCTTCCCCATTGTCGCCGGCAAGACGCGTACGGTGTGGTGGCGCTGGGGCGAGAGCGAGCGCAGCGGAGGGGCGTGAGGAAGAGAAGAGGAAATGAGATGCACTGTTCGGGAGACACCGGTCCGGCGCTTTATATCAGGCCGCTTCCGAGTGGCTGACGGGTAGGCCCAGGCAGCTCTGTCAAATCCCGTAACGACCGCGCGCGCGATACGTGGCGAAAAAGGTGGTGCGGGGATCGAGGCGGCTCCGCTCTATCCCATCCGATTACTGCGGCCTCCCCCGTCCCGCGCGCTTCCCAAAATTCGGATCCCGTGAAATCTGCGCGCAGCAAACAACTGGTCAGACCAAAGATCTCCTCCGCACCATCACTCGGAGCCTTACAAGTGAAGAAACTCACTCGACGAAGAATTAAGAATGGATCAAGGCGACTGAAAAG
Source organism: Triticum aestivum (assembly GCF_018294505.1). NCBI lineage: Eukaryota > Viridiplantae > Streptophyta > Magnoliopsida > Poales > Poaceae > Triticum > Triticum aestivum. The sequence continues at coordinate 680,618,717 of NC_057797.1, forward strand.
GAAGTTGCTGTCATCACTCAGGTCCATTGATCCGGAACAAGATATGCTCACGGCATGAAAAACGAGTCGGAGAGGTTCTCAACTCCTTCCCCACTCAAACCTCGATCCATTCGGGGGCTAATGATGAAGCTATGTACCTAGGGTAGGGTCATGGACCTGTCCTAACTGCCCTACCCAAGGACATCTCTAGAAGAAACCACCTTTCAATCGACTTGGAGGTGTTCCACTCGACAGACTCGAAGACGCTCGACCAAGAAACAATCACTCGACCAAGATCCAACCACTCGACGGCCAGGAGACCTGAAGTCACTCCGCACGCTAACGGTCGGTCATTAAGTAGCTTTTATGGTCATCATAGCACTTTATTGCTAGCGTTACCAGTAACGCTCTGCCTTAATGTACACTGAACCCTTTGTAACATGGGCTGGCCGGGGTCCTGGCGCACTCTATATAAGCCATCCCCCTCCTCTGAGACAAGGGTTCGCACCTCTGTAACCCATATTCATATAATCCAGTCGACCGCCTCCGGGCTCCGAGACGTAGGGCTATTACTTCCTCCGAGAAGGGCCCGAACTCGTAAACCTTGCATTCTTACAACTTCTCCACAGCTAAGATCTTGCCTCTCCATACTTACCCCCCTACACTACTGTCAGACTTAGAACCACGACAAGAGTCGCCGGTAAGCCGGCTCTTTGTGTCTAGCCCTAGAGATTGTTTCTTCTTCCCTGTCCCTCTTTGGGGAGCCCTGCCCCTCCTTATATAAGTTAGAGGAGCGGGTTACATGTGGAGTCCTAGTAGTTCTAGGATTAGTCTATCTTCTCTTACAAGTTGATTACAAGTCCGGGTCTTGCTTCCTCGTAAAGGAGATATTCCTCATGCCTTTTCTCTTAAGCCGGCCTACCATAACGTAGCCGGCCTTCTGGGCCTTGAGCCTCTTGGGCCCCCGGGTCTTGTCGCTCCTTTGATCCTCTTGCCAGGTCACCTATAAGTCGCCAGGCTCGGGTGGGTCACTTAGTGAGTCGTCCAGTCAGGGCGGGTCATTAGTGAGTCGCCAAGTTCGGCCGGGTTATACATCTGGCCGGGTCATACCGCGGGGTATATCCTCGACAGCGGGGTAAATCTCTTAGGTATATAGGATATGCTGATGGCGAGTATAGTAAATTTTACTATGTCCCTAATGCATATGTAAACCTCATTATCAGCATCAAGGCCGTAGTCTTTCTTGCAACGGTTTGAAAAAGTATCCAGTCGAATAGGTATCCTTATGACCAAGTTTTAATCACAACTAGATAACCCGTTGCTCTCTTGGCGGAAAGGCCAACTACAAGTCTACAACCAGAAAGTTAAGCAAGTTATGGAAAACACATAATAAATAATAAATATTCATTTTATGAATTATCCCCAAAGGGCATTAACACGAATAAGAATACATATGGGAACACTAAGAAGTAACGGACAAACTAACAAACAGAGATAACTATCCTGAATCATGACAAGTGATTGTTCATATTGGTCACACTTAAACATGGCCACGATGCAGGAAAGGTCAGGTGTGAATGTTTGTTTGGGTAGCGAGTGGAGAGCAGTGTGGAGCAACAACGCCATAAACGTCAACATCACTACATCGAGGAGTGTCCCTTCACGCCGAGTTCACTACACATATGGACCCGATACAATCGTGAAATAGGCTAGGCCCGAGCCTTCTCAACTGCAAGTCTTTATCGCACATCAATGCGGACCAGGGCCCTTCTCCTCGCTTTGATGCCATCAATGGGGGGCTGCAGCCAGTGTCATGTGGGAGGATGTTGTATTGGCCAACCAACATGTATTGCTTCCAGAATTGGGTACAATATATTTCAATAATATTTAATTGTATAAACATGAATATTTGGGATTAACAATATGAGAATTAAAACTAAAAATACATATGATTTATTGTATTTGATTACATGTAGTTATAAAATAATTATTGAATATAAGTGGTATAATCATTTTTAACATGTTAAGTGAGCTTTTTCCCGATGCATGGTTGTACATTAATGTAGTATGTTTGCATGTTGAGAAATATCTTAGTAATGATAATCTATTATCTTATATATGCCTGATATGTCCTTTTCCCCTTTTGTGCCTCTACCGTGCCTTCAGCCCATTGTCTCAAGTGGTCCCTTGGTGCTCATACCACAAGTCCCGTCAATTGATAACTCTAGGTTAAATTTTCCTTTTTGGTCACTTTCGGAAGTTATAGTTTGAAATTTTGAGAATTCTAGGGCAAACTGTTAGAACTTTGAACTTTTGGAAAATTTGAAACTTTCAGAAGCTCTCAATTCACATTTAATAAAATTTAGAACTTTTCAAATTCAAAACTTCCGTACCATTCAAAATAGGAAATTTCTGAACTCTCTCTATGTG
>NC_057797.1:680621302-680621830 GCF_018294505.1 Triticum aestivum
GGGGAGGGGGGGGGGGTGGGGCTTCATGCTCTATGTCCGGTACACGCATGAACTCTCCCTTGGTGTGTGTTGTCCAAATTAGATCTTGATTTACCTGTCTATCCGCTTATCAAATGACCGACATATAATATTTTCTTTCAAGCTTTTCAATTGTTTTTTCTTAATTTTGGACAATTTGTTTAATATAGTTTTGCACCTTAGCTATATGTAAGTCGCCTTAATTTTAAATTTGTTCAGTCGATTTCTTGCCCATTGATTCTTGCTCTGAGATTCGTTCTGTTTTCTTGGACTACTTTGTGAGCTGGTTGCATTTTTTTACTGACCACATATTTGTGCCCGTCAAGTTGCCACTGGGCTGAAGCCCATCACCTGTACCGCCCTGCCCATCCCTCTTTCCCTTTGTTATGTCTTATGTTTTTCTATTTTTATGTGTTTTCCCCTTTTTGGTTTGTTTTTATTTATTAGTTCGTTTATTTTATTTTATTTTATTTTGTAGGTATTTTTGAGTTGTTGGGTGAGTGTAAATGC
>NC_057797.1:680622216-680644366 GCF_018294505.1 Triticum aestivum
ACACACACACACAAATACTATGTAACATGTGCGAAAAATACACTACTATAGTGCAAAGTCATGTGCATATTTTTTTAACTTTTAATTATCTTTATTCATCAAGAGTAATACCAATGGCACTAATTAATTATTCCTTATAAAACTTGATTATTTAGATTTAGTTATTATTCATTTCATTCCTTCTTTTAAGATAATACCAATGCCACTAACTCGTTCATGCTTAGTAACCTTTTATTTGCAAACAATCGCTATTATATGCTTATTCTTGCATATTTTAAAAAGCACAATTTTTGTTTATATTCTGTGCAATTTTTTCAAACCTTTATTTTACTTTTTTTTTCATTTTCCTTCTTCTTAAAGCGTAATGGAAATATCACCAATTCATTATTTGTTCAAAAACCTCATTATTTGATTTTAATTTAATTAAATTTTCTTTCTTCTTAAAGGGCAATACCGATGCCACTAATTCATTTTTCCATATAAAACTTCATGGTTTTGATATTGTTTATTTTTTATTTTCTTTATTATTAAAGGGTAATAGCAATGCCACTAATTCATTCTTCACTAAAACATGAATATGCGCCTATCAAGTAATAGGCCCCATAACATGAATATATACTAACTATTTTTTATGCAGTGTGTGTGTGTGTGTGTGTGTGTGATTCATACCGTTGTCTAAAAAATCCACTACTATATGCTTATTTTTGCATATTATGAAACAATGCAATTTTATGCCAATCGTGTGCACTTTTGCGTCGTTGTTTGTTTTATGCGTTTTTACATTTTCTTTCTTCTTTTAGGTAATACCAATTCCCTTGATTCATATTTTCTTAGAACATATTCTGTTTTTTGTATTAGCTTTGGTTTTAGTTTTTGTTTAGTGAGTGTTGCATATATGTAGTCCCATCCATTTATCCAACAAAGTTTAGCTCTGAATGGCATGTATGTGTAACCCATCCATGTATGACATGCTCAGGAAATAGCATGCACATGATGCCAAAATGGTGGTTCCTTTCACCCTCCTAAATCTATGAATGGTGCACGGTGAGGAGAAGCAACAAGCATGCATGTATTATCTGACCACGCAATGCACTCCATATTTTATATTTGTATTTATTCTCTTTTTTAGTTTATGTTCTTCTTTAAATTTATATTGCACCGGTGTGGCACTAGTTAATGTTGTATTAGCAACTAGAATATACTTCATTTTATAGTGACGACCTACTAAAAACATTTTTTAAGAAACATAATAGTATGCAAAATTACCGGAGGCTTAAACTATGCATTTTGGCATATGTATGTGACATGCATGCACTCAAATAGCCCTATCAATTCATGAAGCAATGCAACTAAAAGAAGCATTCAGGAAAGCTCATGTGAGTGCACATGATTATCGATTGCACGCGATGCAAAAATTTAACAAGAAACTCACCGGCATGCATGCATGTTCACCCGGACAAGACGCAATACCAAAAAAAAAAGTGAATGACCTAAAATGAGAATTCAGTCACATGTTCAGTAGCCGGTCCCATGATGTTGCAACGTAGCCTATCGTACCATTTTGGTGAAAAAAATGCTCCTGTAATGAGGTAATACGAGACAAATAGATGATGCAGATTTTTGTCGGGTTGTGATAGGAGAAGAACCGGCATGAGAACCTAACATTGAGGAACGTCCGTTTCATTGAACTAGAAAATTTTATTTTCATAATATACAAGCTTCAAAGTTTATACTATTACATAGACAAATGCATCGTTTCTACGACGATCCATGCATGCGTTTAATGTTCATTATTTAAAATCCATTTTTTCAAAAAGATTCGAAATCCATATATACACCATACTGTAGCTAGCCAACACTCGGTGCTGCATGGACTGATGTAGTACAAGTGTTTATCTTCATATACAAGCTTACAACTTTGTGGTGTATTACATGGGCAAATGAATCATTTGTACGAGGATCCATGCTTTATTCAAAACAAATCCGTATATACGTCGTGTACTGCAGTCTGCAGCTGCATGGTATTCAGGTATTGTACGTAAAGCTTAGCTGATAAACCATACTTGATGATGCACGGACTGACTGATGAAGTAGTACTGGTGTTTAAGAGTTGTCCATGGTCGGGTAGTAGGCGTAGGTGGCCATGCCGCAGTTGCCGCCGTTCCCGCGGGTGAGGCGCATGTAGCCCCCCTCGCCCCACGTCGTCCCCCACTGGTTCTTCACCAACCAATACTCCTGCCCGCCGCCGTCCGTCCCGTAGCCCACCACCGTCACGAAGTGGTTCAGGTTCTGCCCGCACGACGAGCTGCCGGTGTACACGCCGCTCATGTAGTGGTGGAAGTCAAGGTCGGCCTCCACGCTCACGGCCACCGGTTGGCTGGCCACGAGCTCCTGCAACGCGCCCTCGTCGCCGTTCAGGCTCACCAACTGGGGTGCGCCGACGGCGGCGGCTGAATTTGGGCTGACGTCGCCGCCGCGGCACGCGCCCTGCTGGCCGATATACGCGTAGGCTGCCTCCTGCTGCAGGCCGCCGCTCTTGGCGATGTAGCTTAAGGCGTCGTTGATGTAGCCGCTCTGGCAGGTGCTGGGGCCGCCGGTGCAGTCGAGCACCTGCTGCTCTGACATGGAGATGAGGTTGCCGGTGGCGATCTTTACGAGCCCCTCCGTCGCCGCCACCGCCGCGAACGCCCAGCAGCAACCTGTACGTTTAAAGATTTATATTCATTTGCGATCTTTGGCCTATGCTACGCCCTTAAACCAAGTATGCATGCATTTCAGGAGCTGCAGATTCTTACCGCAGTTGGCGCCTTGGTCCTTGATTTGGGTGACGGCGCCCTGGGCCCTCCAATCCACGCTGTCCGGCGTGGACTGGAACTGAGCCATGGACATGTTCACAGCGGCCACCGGCGTGCTTTCCTCGCCGCGCCGGTGACGGTACCCGAGCTGCTTCTCCACGAACTCTTCGTTGGTGAGGTCGGAGAACTGGTTGAGCCCGAGAGTGTACGTCCGATTGCCTGCCCTGTTGACAGCATCTATGTGCCGCGCGTTGGCCGCGAACACCTCCTGCCGGCGCAATTTCTCGGCAGCGTCCGTGTACACGCGCCCGTACTTGGCCATCCACCGCTCATGCCGGGCGGCCAGCGCGTCCCCTCGCGCCGCGGCAGCGCTGACAAAGGCGGTGGCGGCCACGAGCACGAGCAGAAGTGCAAGCAGTGTGCCGTCGAGGCGGCGTGAGCTGTGAATCGGCGCCATTTAGCTAGCTAGTTTGCTTGCTTGCTTCTTGCGATGCTTCACGAGCTAGGGAGGGAGGTACTAAGAACGTAGGAACCATGCTGCCCGCTCCTCTATTTATCGCGCGCGCATGGCGAGCAAGACGGGGCATACGAGCGGATTCCATACTTTTCGTCGATGGGTCCGCGGGCGTTCATACGCCGTAGTCGTATGTACGTATTGACTGGGAGTCCATGGATGTTTGTATCGACGACGGTGCTTGTTCTCGTCTCTCTGTATATTCTTCTTCTTTCTTCTTCTACTTCTTCAAAAAAAATCTTGTTTCCCCGATGGCGAGGCAAAGTGCTCTGTCCACATGTATAAACCGTCGCACACGCTTAGAGCTGGAGTAGTACGTTGCTGCCTGATTGAAAATGGCCGGATCGGCGTGCACTCTCCCATATATAGTTTGGCCGATGTATGTGGTCTGGATTACAAGTTTGGCTTATATTTTCATAGGAGAACGACAAAACACATGACTTCTCATTCTATCAAAAAATTATGGTAGATACATCAAATGTACTAGTACAAAGCAAGAAAATGTGCACGGCTAACTTTTTTTTTTATCTTCCAAAAATGATCAGATCTATTATAAAAGTTCACCGGAAGTACAAAAAATCTCAAACATAATAAAAATCCACTACTGATTTGGTACACTCCCGCCAAACACAAGGACGACTCAAATTAGCCCATACCTCTTCATAAGAAACGACATGATGGTCATATTTTATAAACTCTTCACTCGCTGTACATGGAGTAGTGTTTATCTTCCTCTTTTTAACCTTCAAACAATAGGTGCATGAAGTAGAATTCAAACTCCAAACCTCTTGAATCCGTTCCACCCGCTACAAACAACTGAGACAGCTCACTTGTTGTGCCTAATTACTTCTTTTTCTTCTTCTTGTCGTGCATCCTCTTAGTCTGGTTTCATTTTACTTCTTTTTGTTTTGTTTGGTCTTTCTTTTGGTTTTATTCACTTTTTATTTCTTCTTAGTTTAATCTTTTTTTTTTCATTTGCTTAAATTTGTGAATATTTGCTAAGATTCATGAACTTTTTTCAAACCGTAAACTTATTTTTTAAACTGTGATTTTTTAAAATGAATAAATATTTTTCATTTTGTGAAATTTTCTTAAATTCATGAACTTTTTAAAATCGATGATCTTTTTCCAGTTTCACAAACTTTTTTCAAATTCATGAATTTTTTTGTCAATTTCGCTAACTTCTTTGTCAAATTCGTGAAAAAATCAAATGGATGAACTTTTTCAATTTCATGAATTTATTTGTCACACTCGTGTACTTTTTTCAAATTGATGAATTAATTTTTAAACTTGTAAAGTTTTCTTTAACCTCAGGGTGGGTGTCAAGGTGGTAACATGGTCGGGTTTGGTCGGGTCGACCTCAATCAAACCCATGCCCGAATAGACAATCGGGTGCATCGTCTGCCCATAGCCGTACCCATGGGTCTTAATGACCCATGCCCAAACTCACCTGGGCACCGGACCCGAGTAGGCACCTATCGGGTCAGTGCAACAAGGATTATTTTTTCGTTATTTTGTCCCAAAAGAAGACACACAGAGGTGCGCATATACGACCGGAGGTGCGTAAATTTCAGCTGGGCCTATACGACCGGAGGTGCGCATCACGAGCGAACTTGGCGGTACTGATAACGAGATCACGCGGAGTATGTGATCACGAGCACACAGGGTCTCGGAATCTCTCCCGTACGCTATGCCCGTCGTGATTCGTTTTCCTGAACGCACGTGACTGTTGCATGCCCCACTGGCCAACGTGGAAAAAGAATTTTAAAGGTAATATCTTCCTGGACGGTGGGCCAGGACGGCGAGATTTGTGGACGCCGTCGCGAGTTCGCCTCAGAGCCGTGGCTCGAGACGTCAGTGAATTCCTGATCCGTGGATCAGTTTCCAGTAACGACGTCATTGCTGTGGAGTAAATGGAGATATGGGTAGGTGGGGCGAGCTGCCTCCTACCTCCTGCGGATGCCGGTCTGGGTGAACTGAGAGTGGCTCGGCGGCGCAACCACCATCTCCTTAGGTTACGGTGTCTCTGCTCCAGCGCTCATGGAGTTCTTGATGCAGCCGTGCAACAGGTGCGAATCTGCTCGTTTGTGTGCTTGGTCGGACGCGATTTGGATTTGAGTTTGGAGCTTCTGCAAGATCTAACTTTTTCTTACCTTCGATGTGTTTCTGCAGTAGAACCCTCATAGAGGAAGTGGATGACAGCGACGTACCCAACTACCCCTGGAGCCTTTGCATTATCCTGTTTTGTCAGCGGCGGCTGGCGAGCTGCCGGCGACGAGTGCTTCCAGTGTGGAGGCGCGGATCTCTGCGGCGGCGGCTGTAGCACCAGGAGGGAGTGCAGATAGGTCGCAACTCGCAAGTATCTGAACACTCAATAGAGCAAATTGATCCACAGACGCCCGGCTGGACACGGAGGTATGCTTCCCTGGCACACCCCGTTGGTACAAAATTCTGGCTAAGTTGTTCGAGTACTACTAAGATTTGGGAGTCCATTCAGCAGGCGGATACCGGTGGTTCTGGTACAAAATAGTTTAATGTCCGTGGAATCCATGCAGAATGCATTACAGGGAAATTGATTATAGATTAATGGGAATGGGGATGGGAGATGTATTTGACATTACAAGTAGGCATGGTAGAAAATCAGTCGCTGAAAACACATAATGGATAAAAGGTGACATATTGTGTTCTGGGACATCATTTGAAAAATGCATGCAAATTCATTGCAGGCATGTTGTAATCTGGAATGCTCTGTTTTTTATTTTGAGTAACTAATTGTGCATGCACATTTTTTTGATAAAAAATCAGGGTCAGGGTTGGTACTGCAGCACCAGGCCGTGCCCCCTGCCCGGGTAGGATGGCAACATTGGAGAAATCAGTGTGCGTGTTTGCCGAGTCCCCCAGTGACAATGTGATTATGCCAAAGTTAGGCATCAACTTCGATACGCTTGGAGAAGCCTACGATTTTTACAATCTGTATTCATGGGAGAAAGGATTCGGCATTAGATCCAGTGCTTTCCCGTAGCGGCGATAGTGCACACAGTAAATGCGGAAGTTGGGCGCTGAGAGCAGCTGTCTCCTACCTCGCGAAGTTAGATCTATCATTCTTGAAGATGGCGAAGCCGTAGAGGAACCTCCTGCGGGGGACTGGGTGCTTCGGCGAGCATGGAGTTCTTGATGCAGCCAATAAATAGGTACGGATCTGCTCGCTCTTGCTCCATTCGCCACCGTTTTTATTTAGGTTTTCAGGATGATTTGATTTCTCTGCCGGCTATTTGTGTAAGCAGCAGAATACTGCTAGAGGAGCTAAACAACATCGCCATGGAGCCTGTTCACTACCCTGTGAGGACACCCCCGGTGGTTGAGCTGCTGGCCACGACGACCTCAAGTGCAGACGGCCAAATCTGTGCTGACTGCTGAGGGTGCTGCTCCAGAGGCAGGCAGTGCAGACAAGGCTCAAGGTTCAGAGCACTCCATGGAGCAGGTGGATCCGAAAACTCCAGGGTGGAAGCAAAGGTATGCAGATTATGATTGGAAGAAACTTCATTTGCATTTAAGCACTGAGGTGTCCCTACGATTTAAGCTGCAGTATAAAACAGTACTTATTAGATTCATTTACGCTGGATTGTTATCGGTTCACAAGCAGATGGTGTACGTCCAGAATAGAGATTGTGTAAACAGAATTAAGTCTGCACGGATTCTTTGTTATTGTTCCACAAGCAGATGTATGTCCAGAATTGAGCTTGTGTAGAAAGAATTAAGTATGTACAATATTATTTATGCCATGACTAGTGAGAATGATAGACTTGACTGAATTCTATTGCAAACATGATGCGTAATAGAGATTTACTGGAGGGTAGTTATGTCATATGGAGATATACCTAGAGCTGGGTGTGAGCTACATTAATTTAATTGATTTAACTGTGAAAGGTTACTGAATATGTTTACATATTTGCTTGGGCTTCCAGAGTGCGGGTTGGTGCTGCCACGCTAGGCAGAGCTCCATGCCCTGATAGGATTACAGCACTGGGGAAATCAATCCGGCAATTTGCAGAAGAACCAGGTGATTGTGCCGAAGATAGGAACACGTTTTGACACACTTGGTGAGGCCTATGATTTTTACAATTTATATTCGTGGGAGAAAGGATTCGGCATTAGATACGAAAAGAGCAGGGTAAACGTAAACTGGACAAATGCATGAAAGAGATAGTCTATGGTTGCGCGGTATGCCATTGTGTTTGCAATGTTCTATAATTTTCTAGTTCACCATGTGGAAGTTGTGATGAAGTTAACTGAATTTGACTTATCAAAATTTTAACAGGGGAAGCAAATAGTTGAAAATACTCGGTCTTGCCGCTGTTAATGCCCTACTCTCATAAGATTGTTGCGGTTAAAGGACAACGGGAGCATCGATATGAGCACATACATTCATTGTCTCCCACGTACGGACAGACAATACACTGGCCATCACACAAGCATATCGACGTGTACATCAGAGGTCTCGTGAAGCAGCTGTGGCAAAACAATGACAACTTAGCGAGAATGGGGATGTTGTGAACCAGGTTCACCCAGAAGGCGCTGAGATGGGACAGGGAGGCAGAATGCCTACTGTTATGAGGAAATGAGGACCGATGATAACACTTCAGCCAATCAGTCGGGTGATATGCTGACAGGCTTATTGCCTCCAGCTAAGAGGAAGGATGTGGGAAAGCCTACGACAAGCAGAGAGAAAGCACTGTATGATGGACTGAGTAAGATGACAAGATTATGCATGATTTTCAGTGACAAGCACACAAACGGATACCCTGCCCTGATCGTGGGGATGTACAAAAACAGCCTTGGAAGCCAGGAAGATGCAAGAATTGTGGCGTTGAAGGCCATCGTCGATACAACTACCACAAAGTGGCTGAGCTCAGGCTGAAGAGCTGATCTGATCTTGTTTTGTTTAGCTGCAGCACTCTGCTTGCCAAATTTTAAGCTGCCTTGTACCTGAGTACTAAGTTGTGTTCTTTCTGAATAATTAGAACTTGTCTGTACAAAGTCTGCATTGTAAAATGGCTGTGCTTTGTGTTCCTTACTGATATTATATTATTATTTGATCTTCCTGTGTTGCTGATATTATTTGATCGTGGTTCCTTACTGAACTGTTTGGCACATAGTATGTGTTGTTTACGTATGTTTCCTGCTTGACTGATTAAGAACTTTCTGTGAATTATCTGTCTGCATGAATCTAAATATACATGCTAGATTTGATGCCTGGAGGTGGTGCCTGATGAGATGTTCAGATACATGCCTGGAGGAGGTGGCAGCTAGCAACCGCTGAACCGGTCTCAGATCAGCAATCATCTCGGTGCGGCGGTTCAGCGTTCACTCCACCGCGAACAATCCAAGTGTTGATCAACACACCACAGTCGGATATGGAATGAGCAGCAAAATCTCCTCCTGGCCGGCGGTGGACGATGAAGCAAACATGGTGGAGAAGGGATGGGGCTGATGGCAGTGGCTCCGGTGGCATAGAAAGCAACGGCAAACTGGATTATGAAGACAACTGAGCGTGTTGGAGAAGATTAATAGCTCCAACGGCAGGACACATTAAATGAGATCGGCGCCGGCGTTAGTACAGAATCTGCGTCGAGACGGCCTATATCGTTTGACTCCTTCTGATCCGCATTGGAGATGCCTGACGACGTAGCGGGAGCTGCATCTGACTTGTGGGCCACGGGCCATAATAAAATAAGAGATACGTAAATTTCAGCTGGGCCTATACGACCGGAGGTGCGCATTACGAGCGAACTTGGCGGTACTGATAACGAGATCACTGCTGCTCGGGATCACAATAACACTTTCGACACACAGACGACTACTCTACTGCTCTGCTGTGGTTATCTTATATAGGCGTCCACCCCATCATTTTGTACTGCCATGAGCGAGGTGGTACTAACCTCATCAGGACTACCCTTTTTTTGAGGATTAAGCCAAGTCTTTATTCATCAAATTTCATAAAGTGTGGGATACAAATTGGATTATGAAGTTGACTAAACCAGACATAACGCCTATGATCGAGACTAAGAACGTGCTTAGCTAAACTATGTGCTTCATAATTCACAACATAACTTTTGAAAGTAAAATTACAAGTAAAAAATTACGCTTGAACTTCGATTTCATTGATGATAGCTCCATAGCTTCCCTTTGAACCTTTGATGATGTCATTCACTGCTTGCTTGCTGGGAGTCAGAAGCTATAACAAAATTCTATAGATGCAGGCCTGTCGCTCGCGCCAGTGCCTCCCTGCATGTGATCACCTCAAGAGTAGCATTGTCATATAATCCAATGATTAGTAAGCCTGAACTCTCCAAATAGTTTCCTCCACTATCTTTGCACACTGCTACAGCCTTACCTCCGCGGTCCATCTTAATTCCACTATTTTTTATTTACTCCAAAATAATTCTCCAAAAATCACCGTTCAATTTTGAGAATTTTTATTTCTGCACAAAAACAACACCATGATAGTTCTACTAAAAACAACATCAGTTCAAATTAGTTTCACTCAAATCATGCAAATTAGAGGCAAAAATAAGAGCAAAGGTGTCTGAAAAGTAGATACGTTGGAGACATATCAACTCCCCCAAGGTTAACTTATTGCTTGTCCTCAAGCAATTCAGTTGACAAACTGAAAGTGATAAAAAAACTTTTACAAACTCATTTGCTCTTGTAGATGTACATAAACATAGCTTGTGATCAAATTTCAACAAAGATCAGAGTAACCATCTATATGATAACAATTAGAAGCCACATTTACTCATATTAATAACATAACCAACTAGTGAGCAATAATACTATATCCATTTTATGAGTTATCCCCAAAGGTGTTACCACAAATAAGAATACATATGGGAGCACCAAAAAACAATGGACAAACAAACAAAAATGATAACTACCCCTGGATCATGGCAAGTGCTTGTTCATACTGGCCACACTTAGACACAACCATGGGGCCAGAAAAGGTCAAGTGTGAACGTTGGTTTGGGTCGTGGGGCGAGAGCAGTGCGGAGCAACAACGCGATAAATGTCGGCATCACTCGGTTGAGGCGCATCCCTTCGCGCCAAGCTCGCTGCACATATGGACCCGATACAATTGAGAAATCAGTTAGGTCTGAGCATTCTTAGCTGTAGGTCCTTATCACGCGTGGATCCGAACCCGGGTCCTTTCGCCTCACTTTGATGCCATCGGTGGGAGGCTGTTACCAGTGTCTCGCGTGGGAGGCTGCTCTCAGCATTGGCCGACCAACATGTATTGCTGCCAGAATTGGGTACAATATATTTTAATAATATTTAATTGTATAAAACATGAGTTTTTAGATTAAAAATATGAGAACTGAAACTGAAAATACATATGATTTAATGTATTTCATTATTGCATAATATACAAAACTATTGAATCTAAGTGGTATAATCATTTTGATATGCACTGTTGCATGTTAGCTGAGCTTTTTCCCCATACATGGTTGTACATTGATGTAGTATGTTTGCATACTGAGATAAATATGTTAGTGCTGATAATCTATTTACTTATATAGGATATGTCAAGTTCTTCCCTTTGCCCCTCTCTCCCCTTCCTTGCCTCTACCCTGCCTTTGCAACCGTTAATTAGTCATTCCCCCTTGGCTCCTGCAGCTTCACCACATTGTCTCGAGTGGCCCCTCTGGTGCTCATACCACGAGTCCCGTCAATTGATAATTCTAGGTAAAACTTCCCTTTTTGGTCACTTTCAGAAGTTATAGTTCCAAATTTTGAGAATTCTAGACCAAACTTTCAGAACTTTGAACGTTCGGAAAATGTGAAAACCTACAAAAGTTTCTCATTCAAAAGTTTAACAATTTTTAGAACTTTTCAAAATTCAAACTTTCATAGCATTCAAAATAAGGAAATTTTTGAACTTCCTGAAGAACCATCTTCTCGGAATTTGGCCATCCACCACTTGTGCCGGGCGGCTAGCGCTTCCCCTCGCACCGCGGCAGCGGTGACAAAGGCTGTGGCGATGACGAGCACGAGCAGAAGTGCAAGCACTATGCATCGAGGCGGCATGAGCTGTGAATCGACGCCATTTAGAGCATCTCTAGCAGACCCCGCAAAAAGCCCCGACCCACACAATAACCGCCAAAATGCGGGTCGGCACGGAAAATCCCGCCCGAACAGACCCCGCAAATGCGGCCGGCCCGCAAAAGTTTTGAGAGACGCGACAAAAACTTGTCCCCAACCCGCGAATACGCGGGTTTGACCCTCCCTCCCCCCCGGCCCATCTGTGCCCTGCATATAGCGGGAGCGGTTGGTGGGGAGGATATTTCAGCCCGCACTTTTCCCCACCAACCATCTCCCCTCCCCCTCTCGCCCCGCCGCCGAGCCGCCGCCCAAGATTCCAGCGAGAGTAGCCGGCGGGAGCACGCCGAAAGGCCGCCACACGCACGAGGTTGCCCTCCGCCCCCCTCCTGCGTCAGCGGGCCGGAAAGTTGCGGATTTGCGGCCCTTCATCGCGGGCGACCGGATTTGGCTTTTCGGCCGCCGGTGGGTGCGCCAAGCGATGGAATGGTCGGGGAGCATCTCGCGCAGCCCCGGCAAGGTCGCATCGCCGCATGCAGGTACAGATTCGTCCTCCCGCCGCCGTCGACGGTTTGCGGGTACGGATTCGGCCGGCCGTCCACCGGGCTCGGCGCTTGCGCAGCGCCTTTGTGGCTTGCCGATGCCGCTCATACAGTGCGACGACTGCACACGGACAGTGCTGCAGCTAACGTCGGGCACGCCGAAGCACCCCGGATGGGTGTTCTTCGAATGCGAAAACGACCGGGTACATGCTGTTTTCATTTGACTCATTTTGATAGCTCATCCTTTGGTTCAATTGCGGTAGCTCATTTCGAACATCATGATGTGTGTGGGAAGATGGATGCTCATTTTGGTTTTGGGAAGGCGAATACATTGATTTATTGATAGAAAAAAACTTAATAGATGTTCGTGCACTCCTTAGTAGAATCGAAGGCAATGATGCGGCTGCATGTGCAACTAGAGGGGAAGCAACGTCTATTTCTTTCGAACCAAAGATGAAGAAAGAAGAATGCAAAATCAAGAATTCACAGATCAACAATGAATGCATGGAGAAGATATTGGTCCAACTAGTGGGAGCAGTTATGGAAGTTGGAAATCTTCTAAAATGCATACTTGTGGTTTTTCTTTTCTTTGGTCTTACTATTCTAGCAAACATTTGGTGATGTCTTATGTATCTAATATTGTTGAAAAAGTAAAGAAATGCATTATGTTGGGTCAAATTGAGATGCAAATTTAGGTTTTCCGGGCCAGGGGGAGCGGTGCCAGACCAGACCCCGCAAAGCCGACCCGTAAAAAAGCATATTCCACGGATATTCTTTTTTACGGGTCCGTTTTATGAGGTCTGCATCTGCGGCTGTCCGTGCTAGTCTGCAAAATCCTTTTTCATGAACTGCAAATGAGTTTCGCGGGTCGATGGGATGTGGGGTATGCCAGAGATGCTCTTATCTAGCTAGTTTGCTTCCTTCTTGCGATGCTTCACAAGCTAGGGAGGGAGCTACTAAGCACGTAGGAACCATGCTGCCTGCGCTTCTATTTATACACGCGCGCGCATGGCTAGCAAAACGGGGCACACGAGCAGACGCGATGGATCCGCGTTCGTTCATACGCCGTAGTCGAACGTATTGACTGGGAGTCCATGGATGTTTCTATCTGACGGTGCTGTGCTTGCTCTCGTCTCTCCATATCTTCTTCTACTTCCCGAAGGTTTTTCTTGTTTGTATCCGAAGGTGGTCGCTCTCGTCTCTCGCATGTATTCTTCGTCGTCGTCTTCTTCTGCTTCTTCGAAGATTTTTCTCGTTTCCCGGATGGTGCATATACCGTCGCACACGCACAGAGAGAGCTGGAGTAGCACGCCAGTGCTTGCATGTCCACTGGCACAAGCATATAGCTAGTTTGGCCGATGTATGGTGTCTGGGTTGCATGCTCCTCTCATTTTCGTAAGAGAACGGAAAAACATACAACTTCTCATTTTATTAAAAATTTGTGATACATACGTCAATGCATAAAGCAAGAACATGTGCACGGCTAACTCCTGAAAATGCTAGTATGACCGAGCTAACTTTCATGCATTTTCCTGCGTGTCAGCCCTAATTTTCTTTCTAGGTGTGTTTAAAACTCATCTAGATGTGACTTTTTTTTTGCGGTGCTCATCTAGACGTGACATAACTTATGTCACATCTAAGTATGGCATAAGCACCAGCTCACCCTAAAACAAGCCCACCCCTCATGTTTGTCTGTTTGTTTGTTTTTCTTTCTTTTTTGGTTTACACCCATCAAAGTATATTTTTTTCTCATTCTGGTTTTAGTCGGTCGGGCCGGAATGGCCGGTTTCAAAGAATTCAGTCATTTCAGGGTTTTTTCATCCGGAATTATTTAAACGCATTTTAAATATTTGTTTTACTACAAAATAGATATTATTTAACACACGACATACATGAACTGGTTCGTGTTCCAGCGGCCTCCAGACGCTACTCACTGTTATTTTTCTTTGTTGCATGGTAATACATGTCTCATTCATATTATAAAGAACAAAATACAAGTCACATAAGGATCGACATGACAAAACTTGAAAGATAGCAGAACATCTCTGAGCTTGACACCAACACCCGTCACCTGCCTCTGGCACCACCACAACAGTCACCGAAGAAAAGAATGACGGATCACCTCCTCACCCGAGCTCGACGCGGCTTCATCGTTGATATGCAGCTTTGCGGACCTCCATGGTGGCTCACCAAAAGTGAATCCCTTATTATTGAACGAATCAGACCACGGCAACCTCGGACACGCCATCGGACTCCAGTTCTGGCACCCCACAATGACTAATATGCCGAAGGAGGAAACCATACCCAGGGCCGGCCTTGAGGGGAGGGGAGCAGGGGCGGCCGCCCCGGGCCCCGAACATCCAAGGGTCCACCTCCCAGGTACTTCCAAGAGGACATGTTAAAATCCATGTAGATGGGGGTATGTCCCATGACGGGCGTGTTGGAGCCGCGGCAGCAGTGTGCAAGGATGAACATGGTCAGTACCTCGGGTCCTCAGCAATTGTTCTACCTGGGGTTATAAATCCTACAATTAAAGTCCGTTTCTTGTCGTGTGGCCTTGGCATGTGCGGCTGATCTATCTTTGGATCACTTGGTGATTGCATGTGACTGTAGGCCGATTGTGCATGTCATAAAAAAGGGATAGGAGGCCCCCATATCACAGTCGTCAAGGAGATAAATAATAGAAGAGATTATTTTGCTAGTTGTGATTTTGTGTTTGAAGGTCGTGCTTCGAATCTAGGGGCGCACAATCTTGTTAAATTTTCTGTCTCCCTTCCACAGGGTCGTCATTTGTGGCTTCTATCCCCTCTTGACCCTTTTTGTATCCCTATGAGCATAGTTTCTAATTAATAAAGTATGGGATCCCTAAAAAAGGTACACTACACAAGGTTTTTTTAGGGGAAACATGCTTTATTAATCAATCGGTTGTAGTACCGGAATTACAGAAGTGTCATGGGGGTTGAGTAGCCACAAGTGGCGCCCCTCACCTAGATATAAAGCATGTTTAGCAAGTCTATGTGCTTCCATGTTGGACCTTCTACCTTCAAAAACAAAGTACAAGAAACAAAATCGCTCGAAGCAGCTACAATTTCATGAACTATTGGTGCAATTGGCCCCATTCTACTGCTACGAATATCAGTCACCGCCGTTTTGCAATCCGAAGCAATCCTCAGTTGATGTAGCATGAGATCCTTTGCCAGGGCTAGGCCTCCCGACAAGCAAGCGCTTCTAGAATCATAGGATCCGTTAAGCCATGTAATACAAGAGCTGACGAACCCACGTATAGACCTGCATCGTCACGGCACACTACAGATATGGCACCTGTCTGCATGTGCTTGTCCACTGCGGCATCTACATTAAGTTTGTGATGCCCGGCTGGAGGTGGAATCCAAGTCCTGTGTACCGCCGGTGCATGTGATAATGTGTTGGGTTTGTGCCTTGGTGAAACAATCTCAAGCTCATCCCAATAACAGTTTATAAACAGATGAGTGGACATTGGACTTTGATGTTCGTCCTCATGAATCAACTTCCGGCGTGCATTCCAGACCTATAACATCACCACTAGTCTAGTGAGTTCCACATGTGATACTGATTCTAACATTGCAAAGATCCAATTTTTCGGGTCTGGCTCCGCTGTAGCTAGCATATGTTTTTTTTGCGGGTAATAGCTAGCATATATTCCACGAGTTCCGCATCAGATAGCACCCACACGCATCGAGCCATGGAACAGAGGAGGAATGAGTGCATCCACGAGTCATCTGCCTCACATAATGCATAGGTTGAAGTAGTGGACATATGGCGATGGTGCCTCACATCTACTGTAGGGAGGGAGCATTGAGCAAGGTAGTCTACGACAAGAAGTTCGTTGTCGGTCGTTCGGTCTTTTTTTCTTTCGATCCCAGTAGCAGCGCATCGTAGACTAAAAAAAAGCAGCAGCGCATCCACGTTATACTGAGCCTGGCCCAGCGCACGGGCAGCACGCCATGAGTTGCTTAAATTGTTAGCCACATTTGCCACATTTGCCTAACTTGGAGTATGTTTGGTTTATAGCTTAAGGTTGCCACGCCTAACCTTAATCATGTCACAACATCTTAGGCATGTATTTGGTTTGTTGCAACACTTGTGGTTTGCCATACTTTTCTAGCTACATGGTCCACATGTCATAGGCCCAATTGTTTGCCAAATCTTGCCACATTTGTGATGGCCATTTTGTTAGCCACACTTTGTCTAAGCTTAGTTGTGACAAAGTTAGTCATGAACCAAACAGACCCTTGAATTGCTCAAATTGTTAGCCACACTTTGGCTTGCCTAAGTGAATTTTGCCACACTTTTTGTGTCTATGACATGTGGGGTTCATTGCTCGTAAAAAAAATTTCTTTCCATAGATGTGGCTAGAACCAAACACCCACTTAACTTGGTCAAACTTGTCTAAAATGAGATGTGACAAAGTGTGGCAATATGTGGCTGAAGACCAAACAAACCCGAAGTCCTCCAGGAGTCCAGGTAGTAGACGCCCATGTCTTGTTTTTTTTCCGCCGATGACGCCCATCGCTCACATCATACTTCAATCCCTCCCTAGCAAGGCAATCGCTGCCGACATACTACGGCGATGAAGGAGTAGCACACAAGCAGGCTTGTCGTCAGGCTCCGGTAAGGAATGCTTCCATACTTTTCGATCTAATATCGTTAGGTTGTGTTATTGTATGGATTTTGAGATTTCTACCCTTCTTACTCACGGCAAACGAAATTGCTGTCACCGTGAGCAGGATTTCCCCTTGATATTCAAAACAGGAGCCGTGACATTTGTTTGATTAAGGATTATTTACCGACAGCACCGTTGACTCTAGTAGCAAATTAGATACGTGCTAGTCAACAGGATGTGTTTACCCTAGTCAGGAGGCACAATATTTTTTGTTAGTTCACTATGATTTACCCTTAGGTAATTTAGCAAATGTCAGCAGTACAAAATATGTCGCGAGCACATTTTGATTCCAAGTAATCTTTCCCTAATTAATTTTATTTTATGTATCTGTCAATGTTCACTAGTCAGAATCCATTTTTTCTAAAAGATTCGAAATCCATAGATACACCGTACTGTAGGCTGTAGCTAGCTGCACTAGTAGAAAAGGGGGCAAAGGTCCAGGCCGGGTCAGCCCATTAGTCCTGGTTCAGTCCAGAACCGGGACCAATGGTGGCATTGCACCCGGTTCGTGAGCCCAGGGGCTGGCCGGGCCACGTGGGCCATTGATCCCGGTTCGTCTGGACCTTTTGGTCCCGGTTGGTGGGACGAACCGGGACCAATGAGCCTCGCTCCTGGCCCACCACCATTGGTCCCGGTTGGTGGCTTGAACCGGGACCAAAGGCTCCCCTTTAGTCCCGGTTCATGCCACCAACCGGGACCAATGAGGTGCCTATATATACCCCCTCGCGTAAAAGCAGAGCACACTGCTCTGTTTTTTCTGGCCGAGGGGGAGAGGGCTTGGTGGTGCTCTAACTCACCTCCTATGCACACAAGGTGTTCGATGGAATGCCCGAGCCACACTATTTAACCTTTCTCCTCTCCAAGCTCGACCTCCAAGCTCCATTTTTCTCAATATTTGTCTAGGTTTAGCGGTCCGTCACGCCCCGCCCCCATCTTCACCGCCGTCGATCACCCGCGCCGAGCTTATCGCCGGCACCACCGTGGTGAGCCTCTTGTTCTTATCTTCTTTCTGAAAGGAAAAAATATTCTTACTTGTATGTTTACATGGATACTTGTATTATTTTCTTATTTTTATTATTGCATCTTATATAGTGCGATGGTTTTGGTATCCGCCCCCGTCGGCCCTCGTCTTGTCTATGATTCGGATGTGGTATATATATTATCTTTATAACTATTGGTTTATTTATTGTTTATGAAAATTATGCCGACCAACGTGACATAGATTTTATTTATGTAGGATGTATGTGAATCGGAAATTCCAATCGACCCTATTGTCGAGAGGTTAAATTTAGTTGAAGAAGAAAACAATTTTTTGAAGGAAAAAATAAAAAAAATTAAGGAGGAGAAGATGATATTGGAGTTGCATGTTGCGGATGTCGTTGATGATCACAAGATCAAGATGGATGCAATGCGCTTGAAGATTAGAAAGATTAGAAAATATGACATTCATACCGAGGCTTGGTATCATTATGCCGTTGGATCAATTGTTACCTTGGTTGCGATTATGATCATTTGTTTTTGCATTGAAATGTTTTACATAGTATGTATGGTTTAATTAATTAGATGCTCTGGAGAGCTATATGTTGTTAGATGAGAACTATGTATGTACTTTGGTTTTAATGTGATGATGAACTTCTATTAATTTGGATACTTAATTATATATAACACACGCAGATGAACCGGTAATGGATGTACGGTGACAGACACACCTCCGAATACATTAAGGGCGTGCATGAGTTTCTCGATGCGACTGAGGCAAACAAGCAGAATGGTTTTATGTGTTGTCCATGCACTGAATGTGGGAATACAAGGTCTTACTCTAACCGGAAAATCCTTCACTCTCACCTGCTTTACAAGGGTTTCATGCCACACTATAATGTTTGGACGAGGCACGGAGAAATAGGGGTTATGATGGAAGACGACGAAGAAGAAGAGTACAATGACAACTATGTGCCCCCTGAATACGGTGATGCTGCAACGGGGGGAGCTGGTGAAGATCAAGAGGAACCAGACGATGTGCCCAATGATGCTGCAACGGGTGAAGCTGCTGAAGATCAAGAGGAACCAGACGATGTGCCCGATGATGATGATCTCCGCCGGGTCATTGTCGATGCAAGGACGCAATGCGAAAGTCAAAAGGAGAAGCTGGAGTTCGATCGCATGTTAGAGGATCACAAAAAAAGGTTGTACCCCAATTGCGAAGATGGCAACACAAATCTCGGTACCGTACTGGAATTGCTGCAGTGGAAGGCAGAGAATGCTGTGGCTGACAAAGGATTTGAGAAGCTACTAAAAATATTGAAGAAGAAGCTTCCAAAGGATAACGAATTGCCCGACAGTACATACACAACAAAGAAGGTCGTATGCCCTCTAGGATTGGAGGTGGAGAAGATACATGCATGCCCTAATGACTGCGTCCTCTACCGCGGTGCATACAAAGATCTGAACGCATGCCCGGTATGCGGTGCATTGCGGTATAAGATCAGACGAGATGACCCTGGTGATGTTGACGGCGAGCCTCCCAGGAAGAGGGTTCCTGCGAAGGTGATGTGGTATGCTCCTATAATACCACAGTTGAAACGTTTGTTCAGAAATGAAGAGCATGCCAAGTTGATGCGATGACACAGTGAGGACCGTAAGAAAGACGGGAAGTTGAGAGCACCCGCTGACGGATCGCAGTGGAGAAAAATCAAGAGAAAATACTGGGATGAGTTTGCAAAGGACCCAAGGAACGTATGGTTTGCTTTAAGCACGGATGCCATTAATCCTTTCGGGGAGCAGAGCAGCAATCATAGCACCTGGCCTGTGACTCTATGTATGTATAACCTTCCTCCTTGGATGTGCATGAAGCGGAAGTTCATTATGATGCCAGTTCTCATCCAAGGCCCTAAGCAACCCGGCAACGACATTGATGTGTACCTAAGGCCATTAGTTGAAGAACTTTTACAGCTGTGGAATGGAAACAGTGTACGTACGTGGGATGAGCACAGACAGGAGGAATTTAACCTAAAGGCGTTGCTGTTCGTGACCATCAACGATTGGCCCGCTCTCAGTAACCTTTCAGGACAGACAAACAAAAGATACCACACATGCACACACTGTTTAGATGACATTGAAAGTATATACCTGGACAAATGCAGGAAGAATGTGTACCTGGGCCATCGTCGATTTTTTCCGACCAACCATCAATGTCGAAAGAAAGGCAAGCATTTCAAAGGCGAGGCAGATCACCGGAAGAAGCCCGCCATGCGTACCGGTGATCACGTACTTGCTATGGTCAATGATTTATACGTAATATTTGGAAAGGGTCCCGGTGGACTAGCTGTTCCGAATGACGCTGAGGGATACACACCCATGTGGAAGAAGAAATCTATATTTTGGGACCTACCCTACTGGAAAGACCTAGAGGTTCGCTCTTCAATCGACGTGATGCACGTGACGAAGAATCTTTGCGTGAACCTGCTAGGCTTCTTGGGCATGTATGGGAAGACAAAAGATACACCTGAGTCACGGGAGGACCTGCAACGTTTGCACGAAAAAGACGGCATGCCTCCGAAGCAGTATAAAGGTCCTGCCAGCTACGCTCTTACAGAAGAGAAAGAAATCTTTTTTGAATGCCTGCTCAGTATGAAGGTCAAGACTGGCTTCTCATCTAATATAAAGGGAATAATAAATATGTCAGAAAAAAAGTTTCAGAACCTAAAGTCTCATGACTGCCACGTGATTATGACGCAACTGCTTCCAGTTGCATTGAGGGGGCTTCTACCGGAAAACGTCCGATTAGCCGTTGTGAAGCTATGTGCATTCCTCAATGCAATCTCTCAGAAGGTGATCGATCCAGAAATCGTACCAAGGCTAAGGAGTGATGTGGCGCAATGTCTTGTCAGTTTTGAGCTGGTGTTCCCACCATCCTTCTTCAATATCATGACGCACATCCTAGTTCATCTAGTCGACGGGATTGTCATTCTGGGGCCCGTATTTCTACACAATATGTTCCCCTTTGAGAGGTTCATGGGAGTCCTAAATAAATATGTCCGTAACCGTGCTAGGCCAGAAGGAAGCATCTCCATGGGCCATCAAACAGAGGATGTTATCGGGTTTTGTGTTGACTTCATTCCTGACCTTAAGAAGATAGGTCTTCCTAAATCGCGGTATGAGGGGAGACTGACTGGAAAAGGCACTCTTGGAAGTGACTCAATAATATGGAGGGACGGATATTCTTGGTCTCAAGCACACTACACAGTTCTACAGAACTCTACCTTGGTGACCCCGTATGTCGATGCACACAAGAACAATCTGCGCTCCAAACACCCGGAGCAGTGCGACGACTGGATTACATGTGAACACATCAGGACTTTCAGCAGTTGGTTGGAAACACGTCTCAGAGGTGACAACACTGTTTGTGATGAGCTGTACTTGTTGTTCAGGGGACCATCTTTGACTGTATTGACTTACAAAGGATACGAGATAAATGGGAATACATTTTACACGATCGCTCAAGATCAAAAGAGCACCAACCAAAACAGCGGTGTCCGCTTTGATGCAGCAACCGAGAGCGAAAAGGACACATATTATGGTTACATAGTGGACATATGGGAACTTGACTATGGACATGATTTTAAGGTCCCTTTGTTTAAGTGCAAATGGGTCAATCTGTCAGGAGGCGGGGTACAGGTAGATCCACAGTATGAAATGACAACAGTGGATCTGAAAAATCTGGGGTACATCGACGAACCGTTCGTCCTAGCCAATGATGTGGCACAGGTTATCTATATGAAGGACATGTCTACCAAACCGAGAAAAAGAAAAGATAAGGAAGCGAACACATCATACGATGAGCCAAAGCGCCACATAGTTCTTTCAGGAAAAAGGGATATCATGGGAGTGGAGGGCAAGACAGACATGTCTGAAGATTATGAAAAGTTTCATGAAATTCCTCCCTTCAATGTCAAGGCTGACCCAAGCATCCTGATAAACGATGAAGATTATGCATGGTTACGGCGCAATAAGCAAATGACACAAGCGAAAAAAAGTGAAGACTTTCTCCCGCAACTATTATGATGATACCATGCCAACTTTACAACACACGAGTATGCTATGCCAACTTTTTCAGAGTTCATTTGAAAACTATGAATTTAGGTTGAATTTTGTCTATAGGTGCATCTATGTTCATTTTTTTAGTAAAGTTAATCACAAACTTGTGATTCACACAAATTTCAAAGAATTCAAATATTAACTATTCAAATTTGAAAACCAATGGCACTAACAGAAAGTTTATAATTTTTCTAAAACTAATGACACTAACAGAAAGTTTATAATTTTGCTGACCTAAAAGCAAAAAGAAATAAAAAATAAAGCAAAAAACAAAAGAAAATAAATAATGCATAAAACAAAAAAAATCTGGAAAAAATAAAAATAGCAACAATAAGTATTTTTTTGTAAATAGAAACAAAATAAATAAATAAAGCAACAAAAAAAACTAAAAAAGTTTTTTCAAATTTGA